>NC_026745.1:990000-1012500 GCF_000149245.1 Cryptococcus neoformans H99
AGGTCTGTTACACTTTTTTTCAAACGACTCTTCCTGGCATGGAATCCGAGCTATCCGACTTCGTTGTCAAATTAAACACCAGTGAAAGCCATACTAGAATTCGACAAGGAACTCCCATGACCTCTCAGGGAGAAGAGAATATTGCGGCAGAGCTTGCAAGAGCTCTTTGAGAGAACGAAGCATTGAAAGCAGAGGTGATTAGGAAGGACAAGTGGACAGAAGATCTAATTCGACAACTGGAGATTTTGGGGGGGAACTCAGAGGAAGAGAAGGCAAAAGCTAAACTTTCAAGATCCATGGGAAAAGGTACGGAAGCTAATCTCGAAGCTGACGTCACCTCGGCGAGTAGTGAAGCCCCATCCCACTACGAAGCCCTCCCAACCTACAAACTCAACCTCCCCACCCTCCCGCCCACAAAAGATCCCCTAGTCATCCAAAACCATCTCGACAAGCTGGCTATCCAATTCAAGGGCCTTGCCAATGGTCGTAAGTACGACCCGGTCCTACTAGAAAGGCACAAAATCTATCTGGCAGCCCAAACTCTTTCCGCTCCAGAGCACATCGCATATGCCAAAACCGCGAAAAATCAACTTACCTTCCAGGAATGGGCAGCCGGTTTCAAAGAAGCAGTCCTCCCCTATGGTTGGATTACAACAGCCGAGCGAAACATGGCCGCTCTCGCTCTGCTCGCCCAAGACCTCGCCACCATACCCCGCTTTGTCGACAAAGTCCGCAGCTATATCGCCCTTTTGGAGGAGGTCGACTCAGCCTTGCCTGATGCCTTCGTTGCTGCCTTCGTACGGCAGAATATGCACCCCGCTGTTCATGCCGACATGGAGAGAGATCACACTGAGAAAGAGCTACGATCGATGGGCGCCAATACCCTTCTCAATAAGTTGTTGCGACATACCAAACGGGTGGAATGGCAACTTACTGCTTTCTCTGGCGTTCTTCCCAACCGCTCTAACCCAACACATCCTGCCGTCGCAGCCATCACCGACACCCTGTCTTCCACAGTCGATTTCGCCAAGTGGTACGACCCCGCTACCCGTCTCCTGAAAGGTCTCCTAGGTCGCCAAGTCTGCCAACATCTCACAGAAAAAGGGAGATGCTGGCTTTGCAGAAAGTCAGGGCACAATGTAGACACTGGGTGTCTCACTGAGTGTGGTTGTGTATATTTGTTGTAGTTGTCTAGCAAAACATGCACTGGTTGTAATACATGTGGATTGAGTATTGAAGAACTACAACAAACTATGACAAAAATTCTCTAAGTACCAACTGTGTGTCAAAAGTAAAATCACACACATTAAATGACACATCACCTGACTTAATACATACACAACAAATATAGCTGAATACTTTGTACAGCTCATACATGAAAATGCATGCATGGAAAATGCATGCATAAAAATTACATGCATATGAAATACATGCATAGGGAATACATGAGTATAGTGCTATGCACTTACACTCTCCCCCATCTGTCAAAGAGCCTATGCCTGGAAGCAAGAACCGCAGTTACTGTAAGGTCCGAATGAATAAGACCTTCACTGAGTGACTAGAGGGAGCGAGGTGATAGAGGTGTGGGACTGGTTCGGACTGGTGAGGCTTTAGGGTGTGGACTTCAGGCTGGACAAGAAGCAAACAAGATCCCAATATGCATATGCTGATTATGTCCTATCAGCAACTAAGTAGAAAGAGAGCGAAGTGTAGACTGATGCGGAAGAGAGAAGGCAAAGAACACTTAAGACAAGAAGTCGAAAGAGAAGAAGAGGTAGAACACAACAATGGTGAAGAGATAAAGAAGAACCCTTGTGTGATACCTCTTTCTTGTACTTTGCCTTTGCTCTCCAAAACCAGTCGCGCCAAACTCCGATAAACACCAGAGGTTTGTGGCGAAAAAGGGTAGAGAAAGGAACAGGAACAAAAGGGTAATAAAGCTCCGAAATGCGACTTGTAAAAGGCGCATGCAAACACACATGAAATAAGGAAATAATGAACAGTGATACACTGTGTCAAGACAGGAATACCGAAGCCAAGTAAAGAGACATGCACCAGGGTGGAGGGGACAGCCTGGTGATGCATGGGAAAGAGAATAATGCATGGAACCAAGGTGTTAATACACCTTGGTGATGCATGAGAATAAAAATGGTGACAAGAATTGACAGAAGGTAGATGGGTCAGAGGCTAACCTCTTACAGTTACCAGGAGGCAGGGACAGGAAACAGAAATAGAAATAAGAAGAAGAGAACAAAAAAGGGAAAAAGGAAAGGAGAAAAAACAGCTATAAGCATGGGGACCTTGGGCTGACTCTGCAATTCTTGTCATCAGATCCAGGATGGAAAAGATGGGGAAGGAGAACACTGCAGGGAACCACTCCTGAGCGCAGCCTTTTAAGATTTAGTCTTGTTGAGCACAAGCCAGGGGAAAAACAAACCATAAAGGCCAAAAAAATAACCCAACAGAGCAGCCCAGGTCAAGCCATGACACTATGGAATAAAAGAAAAGAGAAAAGGAAACGAGAACAGAAGTGGAAAGGAGGAGAAAAAATGAGCCTGAAAAGAGGAAGAGAGAAGATGAAATGAAAGGTTGAATAAGAGAGAGAAGGAAAAGGAGAAGGAACAGGAGAATGAGAAAGGAAGAATAATAAAGAGAATGAGAAAGGAGAGAAGAGGTCGGTCAAATTTCAAGATCATCAGGACCCAAGTACTCCTCATACAGTGGCTGGAAACCAGCCAGAGGGCGGAGGTCATCCAGATAGCGCCATTGGCCAGAGGGACCATTGCCTGAGAAGACTACACGAAGCTGGCGCCGGCCATGGAACTCACGATCATCTAGAATCTGTAGTAACCTTGAGGTGGTCAGGGATGATGGACTGGATGATGCTGGAGAAGTTAGAGGAGAGACCTGATGGAAGCGAGGAGAAGAGAGGTAAGGCTTGAGAAGACTGGCATGAAACGAGGTGAAAGTGCCAGAGGGAGCATCAGGGAGGGCCAAAGTGTAGACTGAGCGAGCAGAGTGAGCAGCCAGCACTTTATAAGGACCTTGGAAACGAGGGAAGAACTTAGCAGCACGGAACTCCCCATCACCAGACTTAAACTCTTTGAGTCTATTGTGAGTGTCCAACCAGACCCAATCGCCAACCTTGTAAATGATCTCAGCACGTCAGTGGCGGTTAGCTTGGATGGCCATGCGATGCTTAGCCAAGACCAGGTTGTCGTGAGCGTCGGCCAGGAAGAGATCCTGTTGAGCAGCAGCAGCAGTCCAGTCAGCACGAGTAGGGACGGACTCGTGTAAGAGGTTAGCCGCTGACCCATTTACTTTCTGTCAATTCTTGTCACCATTTTATTTTCATGCATCACCAAGGTGTATTATCACCTTGGTTACATGCATTATTTCTCCTTTCCTATGCATCACCAGGCTGTCCCCTTCACCCTGGTGCATGTCTCTTTACTTGGCTTCGGTATTCCTGTCTTGACACAGTGTATCACTGTTTATTATTTCCTTATTTCATGTGTGTTTGCATGCGCCTTTTACAAGTCGCATTTCGGAGCTTTATTATCCTTTTGTTCCTGTTCCTTTCTCTACCCTTTTTCGCCACAAACCTCTGGTGTTTATCGGAGTTTGGCGCGACTGGTTTTGGAGAGCAAAGGCAAAGTACAAGAAAGAGGTATCACACAATGGTTCTCCTTTATCTCTTCACCATTGTTGTGTTCTACCTCTTCTTCTCTTTCGACCTCTTGTCTTAAGTGTTCTTTGCCTTCTCTCTGTAAGCAGGGCTCTCCATCAGTCAGTTTCATACCACCCAGACTGACCCTGATTAGTCCGCATCAGTCTACACTTCGCTCTCTTTCTACTTAGTTGCTGATAGGACATAATCAGGTAAGTTCTGGCTTCATCACACATGGGTTCTCCTTTATCTCTTCACCATTGTTGTGTTCTACCTCTTCTTCTCTTTCGACCTCTTGTCTTAAGTGTTCTTTGCCTTCTCTCTTCCGCATCAGTCTACACTTCGCTCTCTTTCTACTTAGTTGCTGATAGGACATAATCAGCATATGCATATTGGGATCTTGTTTGCTTCTTGTCCAGCCTGAAGTCCACATCCTAAAGCCTCACCAGTCCGAACCAGTCCCACACCTCCATCACCTCGCTCCCTCTAGTCACTCAGTGAAGGTCTTATTCATCCGGACCTTACAACTCGCGAGAGAAGGGGGGCGGGCGGGCAATGCCAGGAAGTGTGCGGAGGCGGCGGCCAAAGACGAGCTGGATTGGAGAGTACCCTGTAGAGCGACGGACAGTATTGTTCATAGCCTGAGAAATACGAGGAAGGAACTTAGCCCATGAAGTACCCTGTCTGTTAACCCAACTCCGCCACAGTTGTCCAACTGCCTTGTTTGATCTCTCTGAAGTCCCATCAGTTTGCGGATGAAAAGCAGTTGACATCTTCAACCGGACACCCTGTTCAGCCCAAAGGGTTGTCCAAAAACGAGAGGTGAAGAGTGCGTCGCGATCCGAGGTGATGGAGAGCGGTAAGCCATAGCGAGAGACCCAACAGTTCCAGAAGAGGAGGGCAAGGTCGCGAGCATTGAGGGTGGTGGAGCATGGGACGAGCTCGATGAAGCCAGTTAACCGATCGGTGATGGTGAGAAGATAGTCGTGACCGCCAGCGCTGGGTAAAGGACCAACAAAATCCATAGCGATGTCATCGAATTTGTCGCGAGGAACCGGCAGCGGATGCAGAGGACCGACAGGTTTCTTGGTGGATGCATTTGCCTGTTGACATGAGTGGCAAGCGCGGACGAACTCACGAACATCTCTGACCAAGCCTTCCCAGAAGTAACCTTCACGCAGTACCTCAACAGTTTTCTCAATGCCCAAGTGTGCTGCAGTGCCTTCATGTGCTTGACGCATAAGGTCCTCACGAAGAGTGTCGATGTCAGGGATGCAGAGGCGGTCATCGAGAAGGAGGAGAGTATGAGTGTCATGGGAGATGGTAGAGACACCAGGAGCTGTGGTAGGATCAGTGAGCCAGTCCTTGAAGAGAGTCTCACGGTCATAGCCCTGGGCAATGGTACGAATAATCTCGGGAGCCAGTGTAGGAGTAAAGGAGACCACGGGTGCGAGAATACAATTGCCTTGATCGGGCAAGGCTGGGTCGGTGGGCGGGCGAGTGTCGGAGCCAATGTGTCGCGAAAGATGGTCGGCTAGCACGTTATGTTCACCCTTGATATACTCGATGCGAACGTCGAAGTCCTTGAGGATGTCCAGCCAGCGTATCTGGCGAGAGGACAAGTTGCGTTGACCTAAGAACCATTTGAGCGTAAAATGATCGGTGAAAGCATAGACAGGAATACCATAAAGGAATGGGCGCCAGTGATCGAGCGAATGGACAATGGCCAGGAGTTCACGCTCATGTGTGGAGTAGTTGCGCTGTGCCGAGTTGAACGAGCGAGAGTCATAAGCAACAGGCTGAGCATTCTCCTTCGTAGTACGACGCCGATCCAAGCTCCCATGCCAATGTTGGAAGCGTCCGTGGTGAGGAAGACCTTCAGAGTACCAGCCTTGACAGCATCATAATCGATTGTAGTCAAGCAAGGAACAGTACTCACAGTGCTACGCAAAGCATCAAATGCTACCCGTTCTGTGGGTCCAAAGTTCCATCTCCAACCCTGCCAGGACTCCTGCAAGCGGCCCTTATGCTCCTTCAAGTGCTTGTAGTATGCTTTCTCAGCAGCGGTATTGGGAGGGAGGCAAGCATGCAAGACCGAAGCATGAGTGGCAAGGCTGGGTATGAACTCACGGAGATAGTTCAATAGTCCAAGAAACGAGTGTAGAGCCTTCGGGGTAGTGGGATGCGGAAACTGTTCAATGCGTGCGATCTTGGTGGGGTCGGGAAGAATCTGACCCGGACGGATGATGTGACCAAGGAAGGAGGTTTCGGTGAGGTAGAACTGCGACTTTTCACGAGAACAGCGCAAGCCACTACGACGCAGAGCTTCGAGGACACTCACACAATTCCGATAGAGATCCTTTGCATCCTTGCCCCAGATAATGATATCATCCACATACGCCTCGCAACATTCTCCATCAAGTCCTTGTAATGCTTCGTTGATGCGGTGCTGTTGGGCAGCAGGTGCATTCCGAATACCCTGAGGCATGACGACCCATTCCAGCAACCCAAGCAGTGTTGTAATAGCTGTCTTGTGGATGTCTTCATCCTTCATCAATGTCTGGAAGAAGGCGTCTTTACAATCGAGCTTCGCAAAGAGGTTGCCACGCCAGGCGGCACGGTGTAAGATGTCTTGGATGTTGCCCATAGGATACATGTCGGGGACAGTCTGGTTGTTCAGAGCGCGAAAGTCGCAGACGAGACGATGCTGACCGTTTGGTTTTTTGACAAGAAAAGCAGGCGACGCCCAAGGAGAACTAGAGTAGCGAAGACGGCCTGCGTTTAAATGTTCAGCAATCATCTCACGAAAGCGAGGCAGAAGGGTTTCGGGGACTCGGTAGGGTGCTGCATGGGCGGGAGTTGCATTAGGTTTCAAGATGATCTCGAACCTAACTCCACTTTTGGTCTTGGTAACACTGGGGAAATCGGCTACATCACCCAGCTTATCGCAAAATACCTCTGCAAATTCGGACTTGAGTTGAGCAATAATGTCGACATAGGAGGCAGTTTCAACCGCACCCAGGGAGACAGAATTTGGTGGTGTAATCACCAAAAGTTTGGTGGACCTTAACGCCGAAGGCTGAGGCACAGCAGGAGTGGGAGAAACTTTTGCGGCATGGGAAACTTGAGAATGATGCATGGGAACCTTGACGTCATTGACCATGGGAACTTTCCCAGAACTGTCCAAAAGATGACGAAGAAGAGGGCTTTGTTCAAGTAGACCATAGCACTTGCAGAAGTTGAGACCCAATATCCCATCATATGTACCGTTTAACACCATGACAACTCCATCGACCATAAAATTTGCATTTCAGACCCTAAAGCTGCCACCAGTAACATCCCTCACCACTGGACTGGGTTTCCCACCAGCCAACCGCACAGTATGCTCCACCGCATCCTTGCAGACCTTCCAACCTAGCTTAGCTACCACTGACGGATCGAAGAAGGATGTACCGGCACCTGTGTTGAGGAGGAAGCGAAGAGGATGGGGAGGGGCAACAGAGGTACGTCCGTCAGCAGCAGCAGAGATTTGGATGACTAGGGGAGGATGAAAAAGGGCGTACAGGTCAGGCTCCGCATCCAGGTGCGTCCCGAGGTTGGGGTGGTCGGCAAGCTGGCTGGTGAGTTCTTGGATCAGAACTTCATGGCTGTCAACCGGGCAAGCAAAAGAGCGCGCAGAAGAACGACGGTTGGGACACGTCTTGTAGCCATGGCCAACTTGACGGCAGTCGTTACAGCGGTTTTCCTTGGTGAAAACCTCGCGAATATATTTTCCGGCCGGGGAGAGGTAATACGGGAGCGGAGTTTTGGCGTCATGGTAGTGACTGACCGGGTGGGGGAGAGTAGAAGAATTGGGCGTGGCAGCGGACACTTTGCCACGAGAAACTGTGGGTGTGTCGTGCTTGTCGGCCATATACTTGCTGACCTCCAACTCTAGCAGCGTTCAGATCTCACGCAAGCTACCCGATTTGTATCCCCACTTCGTCTTCACACGAGGGTAGAGGCTGTCAGGGCAGGCTGCGCGGTAGACTAAAGCCATTTGAGCATCACTAGGATACCTATCGGTGCCCATGAGGTTGCGGCGATGTTGAGTAGCTTGAGCGTCGAAGGCAGCCCAGTCGTGAGCAGTGGCAAACTGAAGACGGTGTAAGGACCTTTGTTCAGTGACAGCCCATTCTAATGGCAGCGCAGCATCCTTGAACGCCGCAACCCACGCATCCCAGTTGGACTCGCCATCTGTCTCCATCATCCGACCTACGTTATCCACCCATGCCAACAATCCAGCACATTCTACCGAGTTATTGGTGACCTCTAGGATAGACACACGCCTGTTTTCCTCCCGCTGGGGATTGTCCAGGGGGGTGAGGAGGGAATAGGTGCGGAGGAGGTTGTGCAGACGATCAGCATGGCGAAGCACAGCGGATGCGTCATTGAGGGGACCAGTGAAGACCGGGACATGAGAGGCTTTGGGAAGGACAATACCTCGAGGTGCGTAACCATGTGTGACGACTGTTGTGGCTTGTGGAACAGGTGTGGACTGTAAAGCTTGTTGCTGTTGACTGACCGCTTCGGACAGGTATATAATGGCGTTCTGCATTTGCGTGAGGGATGAAGCTTTGAAGTCGTCTTCAACCCCAACAGGGTTTGGGTCCTCAGATAGAGGTGCGTCTTTTTGCGTTTGACCTTTGGGAGGCATTGTAGGTGTTTGAGCGTTTGCGTTTGAGCGTTTGAGCGTTTGGTGTGCGTTGTTTTGAAAAAAGTGTAGACACTGGGTGTCTCACTGAGTGTGGTTGTGTATATTTGTTGTAGTTGTCTAGCAAAACATGCACTGGTTGTAATACATGTGGATTGAGTATTGAAGAACTACAACAAACTATGACAAAAATTCTCTAAGTACCAACTGTGTGTCAAAAGTAAAATCACACACATTAAATGACACATCACCTGACTTAATACATACACAACAAATATAGCTGAATACTTTGTACAGCTCATACATGAAAATGCATGCATGGAAAATGCATGCATAAAAATTACATGCATATGAAATACATGCATAGGGAATACATGAGTATAGTGCTATGCACTTACACATATATACATATACATATATATATATATTTGCTGGTACATAGTTATAGTTTTCCTTTTTACTTAGCGAAACATATGCATCCAACCTTTGCTAGTTTCGCTTCCCATAGTCAAACTATAACTCTGTCACAAGCCTGCACGAAGTAGAAGAAATAAGAGATCATAGGAGAGAGTTACATAATGAAGGAAAGCAAGATTGTTTCAGATAAGAAGGTCCAGCTGGACCTCCAAGAAAAGAACTGGACCTCCAGCTGAACCTCCAGCTGGACCTCCGAGATAAGAACTGGACCTCCAGCTGGACCTCCAGCTGGGCCTCAAGGGATATAAATAGATTTCTGTAGAAGTATATAAAGGGGAGCTCTGTCCTCGATCTTGATCTTCTTCCCCTCGAAGATCAATATTTCATAAGTTACTTTGCAAAAGGTCCTCGAGCTCCCAGTGCTCGCTCTCGTCTTACCTTGCACCACCTACTAGTATATAAGCTTGCCTGATCTTCCCAAGCGAATATACCCCCGTCCTATACCATACACCAACAGACAAGTGTCAAGAGGTATATCATACATATATCTCATTGCTTAGTTAAACTACGGCTTTCTATCTCGTCTCCAAGGCCGGACCTTGTTGGGGACGAGTTGTAACAAACTCCCACAACACTTTTCTCGATGCATTCTCGAACACCCACCACTTCTCGAACGCCCTCGAACACAGTGTGACACGTTCTGTGCCCACAAAACTGCACGCTTCCCATATAGCTCCAACCACGTGGTGAAACGGCTGCCGGACTGAGAGATGGATGAGTTGGCCACTGACACCTTCCAAGCACTCTCGGCATCCCCAGGACTCCAGAGAAGAAGGACGTCTTGGAAATAGGTGTCCAAGGCAAGGATGTGGCGCTGAAGGGCGAATGCGTCGGCGGAGGTGGACGAGGACAGCCGAGGAGGTAGAATGCAGTCAGGATGTGAGTTTCACAAGGACAAGGACTGGCTAACATCATTGAGGCGATTGGTAGTAGTGACAGACTGGTCGACGATGGCTTGACTCGAGCGAAGGAGCCCAGCCATAAGACTCTTGAGCTCAGCAATGTCAGGGACAGCGGCAGAGGTAGGGGCAGGCATTTTGCGATAGCTTTCGCCTGGGTGGTCATGCACAGGGGCGAGGGAGTCGAGAGGCTTTTCATCAAGCAAGGTGGGCCCCAGTGGGATGCCATCCAAGTCGATAGACGGAGCCTGCGAGAAAGCACCAGTCCCAGGTTGCAAGGAGGTCTCAGATTGTAGGGCACCGTAAATAATCTCACCAGTAGGAGTATGACCGATGATGGGCAATGCACTAGTGTCATCGTATCCAATGATGGGTTGTCCCTGGTTATCAAAAGCCATAGTTTCGGAGTGTGTTCAGTTCTGATAGGGGTTGTTGGGATATGTAGTTTGAAAAAAAAAGTGTAAGGTCCTGATGGATAAGACCTTCACTGAGTGACTGGAGGGAGCGAGGTGATAGAGGTGTGGGGCTGGTTCGGGCTGGTGAGGCTTTAGGATGTGGACTTCAAGCTGGACAAGAAGCAAACAAGATCCCAATATGCATACACTGATTATGTCCTATCAGCAACTAAGTAGAAAGAGAGCGAAGTGTAGACTGATGCGGAAGAGAGAAGGCAAAGAACACTTAAGACAAGAGGTCGAAAGAGAAGAAGAGGTAGAACACAACAATGGTGAAGAGATAAAGGAGAACCATTGTGTGATACCTCTTTCTTGTACTTTGCCTTTGCTCTCCAAAACCAGTCGCGCCAAACTCCGATAAACACCAGAGGTTTGTGGCGAAAAAGGGTAGAGAAAGGAACAGGAACAAAAGGATAATAAAGCTCCGAAATGCGACTTGTAAAAGGCACATGCAAACACACTTGAAACAGGGAAATAATAAACAGTGATACACTGTGTCAAGACAGGAATACTGAAGCCAAGTAAAGAGACATGCACCAGGGTGAAGGGGGCAGCCTGGTGATGCATAGGAAAGGAGAATAATGCATGTAACCAAGGTGATAATACACCTTGGTGATGCATGAAAATAAAATGGTGACAAGACTTGACAGAAAGTAAATGGGTCAGAGGCTAACCTCTTACAGCTGATCCAAGCTCCCATGCCAATGTTGGAAGCGTCCGTGGTGAGGAAGACCTTCAGAGTACCAGCCTTGACAGCATCATAATCGATTGTAGTCAAGCAAGGAACAGTACTCACAGTGCTACGCAAAGCATCAAATGCTACCCGTTCTGTGGGTCCAAAGTTCCATCTCCAACCCTGCCAGGACTCCTGCAAGCAGCCCTTATGCTCCTTCAAGTGCTTGTAGTATGCTTTCTCAGCAGCGGTGTTGGGAGGGAGGCAAGCATGCAAGACCGAAGCATGAGTGGCAAGGCTGGGTATGAACTCACAGAGATAGTTCAATAGTCCAAGAAATGAGTGTAGAGCCTTGGGGGTAGTGGGGTGCGGAAACTGTTCAATGCAGGCGATCTTGGTGGGGTCGGGAAGAATCTGACCAGGACGGATGATGTGACCAAGGAAGGAGGTTTCGGTGAGGTAGAACTGCGACTTTTCACGAGAACAGCACAAGCCACTACAACGCAGAGCTTCGAGGACACTCACACAATTCCGATAGAGATCCTTTGCATTCTTGCCCCAGATAATGATATCATCCACATACGCCTCGCAACATTCTCCATCAAGTCCTTGTAATGCTTCGTTGATGCGGCGCTGTTGGGCAGCAGGTGCATTCCGAATATCCTGAGGCATGATGACCCATTCCAGCAACCCAAGCAGCGTTGTAATAGCCGTCTTGTGGATGTCTTCATCCTTCATCAATGTCTGGAAGAAGGCGTCTTTACAATTGAGCTTCGCAAAGAGGTTGCCACACTGGGCAGCATGGTGTAAGATGTCTTGGATGTTGCCCATAGGGTATATGTAAGGGACCATGACACTGTTCAGAGCACAGAAATCACAGACCATGCAGAATTTGCCATTACCTTTGGAGATGAGGAACACCAGGGAGGCCCAAGGGGAACTAGAGTATCGAAGACATCCTGCATTCAGATGTTCTAATAACATCTCTCAAAAACATGGAAGCAGGGCTTCAGGTACTTGATAGGGTGGCGAGTGGTGGGAAGTGGCACTGTGTTTCAAATTAATTTTGAAATGCATGCCAGACTTTGTTTGGGAGATGGTGGGGAAATTTCACATGTCACCCAGGTCATTGCAGAAAACATCATGGAATTTGGTTTGAAGCTTGCATAGAACATCTGTCAGGCTGTCGGACTCTGCAGCTGTACAGGCCTGCAAGAGAGTGGGGCAGGTGTCGGTGAATGACACTGTGGTGGTAGCCGAGGCCAGATTTGCGGTGGCATGGGAAACTGGCACACCTAACTTCTGCAAGCCTAATGCAGACAAGTTCACACTGCCCACCTCTAATAACTGGATGAAAGAATTTGATTCTGTGAGTAATCCATGCTGCATGAAGAAATTTAGTCCTAAGATACCATCATAGGTACCATGTAGATCCATCAGGACACCATCAACTCAATACATGCGACCACCTAGGGAAAACAACCTGATGACCATATCTGTTACCAACGGACCTGCCAAGCCTCCAGCTAGATGCACTCGCATCTGTATCAACCCTTTCCTCACTTCCCAGCCCAGTCTTGCTGCCAACTTCGGATCCACAAAGGTTGTGGACACCCCTGTGTCAAGTAAGAATTTAGGAGAGGGGGCTGATAAATGGCTGTCAGCAGAGACAGGAATGGATATGGAGAGCAGAGGATGGAACAGAGCATATGTTGCATCATGGGAGTCATCATCAGCTGGAGGAACGGTTTGAGCTAACATCAAGTACACTGAGGTAGCATTGCCTGCTGTCAGTTCAGTCTCCAAATGATGGACCTTGGGTGGGTTGAGGTGAGGGTATGAGTGGGGCACTTGGGATGTTGATGGCCCAGTTTGCGACAATCATAACAATGATTCTCCTTTCAAAAGACCTCCTGAATGTAACAGCCCACAGGTGAGAGGTAATAGGGCAGGGCATGGGCAGGGTCATAATAGTATGAAATTGGGTGGGGTAGTTGGACATTGTTGGAGGTGGTCTTTTAGTGGTGCATTGAGAGGATTGGGAAGCTGCATGTTCATGCTGGATACAGTTGACATGATTGCTGATCAAAGTGCAGAGATGGTCTAGGTCATCAACATGGAACTCTGGTTCACCAACCAGACAGAGGAAAAGGCCCTCTGTGCAACTGATGCAATAAAGGTCAGCAATTGGTGAATCACTCAGGTAATGATTCATACCAAGAAGATGACTACAGTGTAGGATTACCACATTGTCAAAGGTTCACCAGGCCTCAAAACATACATACCTCATGGAAAGAGAGACAACAGGTGGTTGCCAGGATCACTGGCTGTGTTTCAGAAATAGCAGTTGCCAGAAGTCACTTGCCATGTTTTTGGACCAAATCACACCTGCCAATGCCATCCAATGCATGGGAATAAATCCTACCATTGATGGGCCAACTGGTGGTGAGGGCTCTGCCCTTACACCTACCTGAGCAGGGGTGTCAATATAAACACTAAGCACTGTTCTGCCCAGTCAGCACATTGTCAGGAAGAGGAACAAGCATAAAAGGACACCCACCAAACATGCTGAAAGACCATAGCATAAGGAGGCTCTCTTACAGATGGGAAAAGAAGAGAGGAACTTTAGAAGGATTTGCAGTCTAAATATATCTCTGGGTGTTTGGGATGGCATGGGAAAAAAACAAGAATGGGAAAAACCCATGCATGGCTGGCAGCCACATGGGAGCAATGTGCAAGGCTGAAACACAGCCAGAGGCCATGTGTGAGGAGGCCAAGTTCAGGCATTGGCTGAATGCAGAAAGATGGCACATTGCAGATGCTGTGAGGCATAACTACCCATTCCAACAACCCAAGGGGAGTAGTAATAGCTGTCTTGGAAATGTCATCCTCATTCATAAGCATCTGGAAGAAGGCATCCTTGCAGTCCAGCTTGGCAAATATCTTCCCTTTCTGTGCAGCAGAATGTAAGATGTCCTGGATGCTTCCCATGCAGTACATGTCAGGAATCATGACATTGTTGAGAGCTTGAAAGTTTGCAAACCATGCAGAATTTACCATTCCCCTTAGAAACAAGAAATGCAAGAGATGCCCAAGGAGGACTCAAATAATGAAGGTAGCCTGCATTCAGGTGTTCCAAGGGCATCTCATGGAAACAGGGAAGCAGGGCTTCAGGTACACAGTAAGGTGGTGAATGATGCAGAGTGGCACCCTGCTTGAGATTAATTTCAAACTGAATGCTAGACTTGGTTTTTGATATAGCTGGAAAGTTCCATACATCACCCAGGTCATCACAGAAGGCATCATGGAACTCAGCTTGAAGTTGACAAAGGACATCTGCAAAAGGTGGCTGGGCACAGTGAAGATTGACTTCTCAAGAGATTTGATGTGCACCTGAATGGTTTTAGTTGTCCAGCCTGGCATGCAAAGTTTGTCAGGTGGTCTGCAGAGCTTGCTCCACTGGCAAAGGAATTCACATTGCTGGGCCATTGTTGCTTCTGAGTGTTCTGCATCTGAGCATATTAAATGCTTCCTAATGCTGTGCAACTGGGCAAACTTGCACACAGACATTTGAAATACAGTGAACCTTTCCTCTTAAAATGGGCACATCTGATGATAGTGACAGAAACAGGGTGATCACAGTTCCAGTCCTGACATACATCTTGTGCCCTACCAAGGGGAAAATTATCAGCTAGGGATTTGGATAGCATTCACACTGAAAGGTATCTCACTGTTGGGGTATTTCAGTCCTAATCCACAATCCATCAAACTCCACACTGAGAAGATCCACAGCCAAAAGAAGTAGAATACAATGAAGATAGTAGCCAGGGGTTCATTCAGTGCACAAGTGATTGCACAAGTGATTTCATGCTGGACACTGTGGTTATTTACCTGGTAGCATAGTCCATTCAGCAGATGGCAGAGAATTTTCCCTGGATTCATGTCTTGAAGATATGTTAGCCTCTCCATCTGGGCATTGCATTGCCTTTGCTCAGAGCACAAGGTTTGTTGGTCCTCCATAAGCTGACCATCAAGAGAGAAGAGATACTCCAACTCAGCTTGTAGTGTGTAATGAGGAAAACACTCTGTCACCAGCTTTCTGCCCTCCTTCAGAGCAGTGCCACACTTAGGGCAACTGTCTGATACCTTGTCCCACCCATCCTTGCCTAGTACACCAATAAATACATCCTGACACCCCTTGGTAGGACAGTTGGGATGCCTCACCATAGAAGGGATGATGCCAAGTTGGCCATAAGAGCTTTGATATTTTTGCTGAGTCAAGATGATGAAGTTTCAACATGAAGGCTGAAAATGAAATACATCCTTTCACACCAGCCAGGTAGGTGAGATTGCAGTGATCATGTGCCTTCCAATGCAATGCTTGCCAATCTTCAGTGATAGCCAGCTCAAGGATGATTTGTACAACAGCCTTCACCATGTCACTGAATCATTGAGGCAGCCTTACAAAGGCTGTGAGGAAGATTGAAAAGACAGGAGGATAGTGGCAAGTAGAGGCATACTCCTTCTTGTGTGGAAAATGGGTTTGTCCTGATATAGGTTAAGTTGTTGGCATGAGTATGGAGAGATCATGGATTCAGGAACTTTGATGGGCCATTTGTTATGCTGATGGCCAAGATAACCAGAATGACACCTGCATCCCCATTGCCTTCAATGCCTGTTTTGAGAAGGGACTCATCCACCATGGTGGCAGGAAGGTCATCATAGCCTTGCCCATCATCGATAGCCATAGGGTCTCTTTCAAGACTGTCTTGTGAAGTCTCCTACCTGTGGGATGTGGATAGGCATCATTGGGTAAAGATGTGGACTAGCCAGCAGTGAAGAGTGTCGAGGAACTGAGATGTCACTGGAGATGGGATCATCAGAAAGGAGTACAGATGGAAGGGCAGGGCAGCAACATGGTGTACTGTCCCAGAAGATGAGAGAATAATGGCTTATTGGCGCTCCAAGTTTATGCAGTGGTCAAACCAGGTCGCTTACTGCATTATGCGCCCACCTCGAGGACATATTACACATCGACAGCGCACAATGGCTTTGGGAGGCTATGATCCATAAGTTAATCCATCGTTGCAGCTATACAGTGCTTATCCATCATCCAGGCACTCACCAAGTTCGCTTCTGGTCCTATAGATGCTGCTTTGACGATGTTATCCAACATACAATTACGATAGGGATTGCGGGACACGCTAGAATGAATAGGAAATATTTCAGTCAAGCGCTCAAGTGGGAACCCAGGTGAATGAATAGTTCTCACCTGGACACCCTGGGATTACTACTTCGAGGCATTTTACTTAAAAACGGCATCTACACTAGATCGAAGATTGGGATGGATCACTGATCCGCAGGCTGAGTCATCGCCACTTGTCAGCTTCATCATTATCCCATACTTTGTAAGATCACAGCTTACAAGATGCAGCTTGCACTTGGAGATGAGATCGCAGACAGGGGCATAGGGATGGAGATGCATATGTGGGAAGTTAAAGACAAATGTGGAGGAAGGAAGTATTTATGCAAATTGGCAATGGGTGGAAAAGATTCTCACTGTTACACCTGTTTGATTGAGTGTACAGTTGAACGGCCATACGGCGTGCATGCAGCGCGCATCTGCGTGCATCTGCATGCATGCACCAGCCAATTGCGTGGCCGTAGCGTGAACCAAACAACGGGCAGCCTGCATGCAGCGCCTATCTTCCTTTCGGTGCTACATTCCACGCTTTTCCAGCCGCGTGCCTTTTCTTATTCACGTTAGATGCACGCCTCTCCCGACGCCGCGCCACGAGAGGGTCGGCGGTGGTAAATGAAGGTCGTCTAGGGATCTACTATAGTCGGTACGGCTGAGACACGCGTGTAATATTGACATTGACAGGAAGTGCCGTGACAGCATCATCGTCATTAGCAATACAGTGGCCAACAGTGGTGATCGTTGAACGTATCAGTTAGCCGCGACAGCCCCTCTCACAATGCCTGCGCAACAGCAAGACCCCTTCGACGATCTCCTCGGCTCAGATTCCCCTCCCACCCATCCAGACCCGCCAAGCAGCGATCCATTCCACGAGGGCCGGCATATCGGTCTGTTCCACCAAGGCAGTAGCACCATTCTTGCACCTGCCACACCCTCCCAAAGAGGTTCATCCCCGGATTTGGCAAACCAACCAACATATGCTTTGGATCCGTTCTTTGATGAGTGAGTTCGTCTAGCAACTGGTAATCGCATATGTCGGCGTGGGTGACACAAAATGCCAAACCTAGTGATGATGAGTATGGACCCACCGTATCCAACAGCTATTCTGGATATCTTGCTCCTCATCATTCCTCTGCCCTTCACAGCTCCCAACCTCTTGGTCGTTCCGATCCCTCGCTATTAGAATCGAGCATACCTCTCGCAAACGCGGGCGCCATGCCCGCAGGCTTCTCAGGCCCAATGGACGATAGTGATGCCAAGGGCTATCAAGCTTCCTCTTCGAGGGATTATGCCGCCGAGGACCCCTTCAGGGACGAAGAAGGTCCATCTGCCTATGCGTTTACCGCTCCAGGTGCGTCAAGTGGGTGGACACAACCTCGGCGAGGTAGATGGCAGATATTCAGGGATGACTACTTGACGGATGTAGACTGGTCGTTCGGTGTAAACCAGCTGCTGAGAAGGAAAAGCAAGTTCGATGGGGTGCCTCGTGAAATAGCTTTGAACGAACCGGAAGAAAATAGACTCAAGGGATTCGAGAGGAACTCTGTTACCACCGGCAAGTACGGTCCTATCACATTCCTGCCAAAATTCTTGTTGTGTAAGTTTTGTCTATCAGTTTTTGATATATTCATCATTACTTATGAGATCAGCCGAGTTTTCTCGTTCAGCCAATTTGTTCTTTCTGTTCACAGGTATTACTCTCTTTGAAACAAAAATGAACCCATCTGACAAAATTATCAGCTTGTATTCAGCAAGTTCCCAATGTATCTCCGACAGGTCATTGGACAACTATCGTTCCTCTTGGAGTTGTCATTATCGCAAGCGCTTTTAAGGAGATCAAAGAAGACTTCGTTAGTGAAAGTACGCTCAGTCGATAAACTCCATCTGACCAGTCACAGAAACGTCATGCGTCTGATCGATCCTTGAACAACAATCTCGCCCAAGTGCTAGTTGATCAACAATTTCAATTAAGACCGTGGCGTAGACTGCGGGTCGGTGACATTGTGCGATTGGAAGCTAACAGCTTTATTCCTGCGGACATAGTCTTGATAAGTAGCAGTGAGCCTGAAGGCTTGTGTTACGTCGAAACTGCGAATCTCGATGGGTCAGTAAATTTTTCCAATACTCAACTGTCTTGACTGATTATTTATTGGGACACAGAGAAACAAATCTGAAAATCAAACAAGCTCATCCCTCTACTGCTTCACTTACAAACCCTCACTCCGTATCCCTGCTCCGCGGACATATCCTTTCTGAACCTCCTAATTCATCTTTGTATACGTATGATGGTACCTTCCACCTTTCTTCCCCACACCCCGGATCTGCGCCTACAAAAACCCCCGTTGGTCCACATCAAATGTTGCTGAGAGGTGCCCAGTTGAGGAACACGGGCTGGGTGTATGGTGTGATAGTCAATGCGGGCCACGAGACGAAGCTCATGCGAAATGCGACGTATGTAACAGAATTTAGCTAGGCGGCGCAGCTGATTTTTTTGCAGTGAGGCCCCCATTAAGCGAACGGCTGTGGAGCGTCAGGTCAATAGGCAGATTCTTTATCTTTTCCTTCTTTTAATCGTCCTCTCACTTGTTTCGACCATCGGAAGCAGCATCAGGACATGGCTATTTGACAAGAATGCTTGGTATTTGCGATTGGGTGACGAAAACAAGAATAAAGGTGTGCTCTCCGTTGAATGGTCACATATTGGTCTGACATGTATCAGCTCGACAATTCATCGAGGACATCCTGACGTTCATAATTCTGTATAACAATCTTATTCCCATTTCGTCAGTGAACCTTGGCTGAAGAGTTACTGTTGTCTGATCATTTACCACAGTCTCATTATGACAATGGAAGTCGTCAAATTCCAACAAGCATCCCTCATCAACTCCGATCTCGACATGTATTACGCGCCCACCGACACTCCAGCCTTATGCCGAACATCGTCACTTGTTGAAGAACTCGGGCAAATCGCATACATTTTTTCAGACAAGACTGGGACACTGACCCGGAACGAAATGGAGTTTAGGGAATGTACCATTTTCGGTACCATGTATGCTCAGACGGTGGACGACGGTAAAAGAGATCAAGGACAAAGGACATTTGATGCTCTAAGACAGAGAGCTCAGGAGAACAGTCAAGAAGGAGATATCATAAGGGAATTGTGAGCCATACCCATGCGTTCTTCATTTATTGGAATTGCCCCTAACTCCTTTAGTCTATCTTTACTTTCAATTTGTCACACCGTCATCCCAGAGGAGCATGATGGTAAAATGGTGTACCAGGCTTCAAGTCCAGATGAGGCTGCCTTGGTGGCGGGCGCCGAGATGCTTGGCTATCGCTTCCAAGTGAGTCCACTTAGTTAAGATACTCCCAATGAAATCAAAGCTAATTGCAATCTAGACTCGCAAACCCAAGTCTGTATTCATTGACGTCAATGGCGAAACTCAAGAGTGGGAAATTCTCAACGTCTGCGAATTCAACTCTTCTCGAAAGAGAATGTCAACTGTCGTTCGTGGACCTGATGGCACGATCAAGCTGTATACAAAGGGTGCCGACACTGTGATTTTCGAGAGACTGGCGCCGAAACAGGAATTTTCCGAGCCTACACTTGTACATCTTGAGGTAAGTCTGATTTAATCGTGGAAGGGCTGGATTTTGTCTTATGTACTGGCACAGGATTACGCTACAGAAGGGCTTCGAACGCTTTGTCTTGCCTACCGCGACATCTCCGAAGAAGAGTACACGAGCTGGTCTGCATTGTACAATAATGCTGCTTCTCAGATGTCCGGGCGAGCAGAAGCTCTTGACAAAGCGGCCGAAGTCATTGAGCAAAACTTACAACTGTTGGGGGCCACGGCTGTCGAAGACAAATTGCAAGACGGTGTCCCAGATGCTATTCACACCTTACAACAAGCAGGGATCAAGGTGGGCGCTCTAAAATTGCCTAAAAAAACGTGGACTGACTCACATGTCAGATTTGGGTGTTGACTGGTGATAGACAAGAAACTGCCATCAACATCGGCCTTTCCTCTCGACTCATATCCGAATCTATGAATCTTGTAAGCTCTCAGATCGATGCGCCATCGAAAATAATTTCTGACAAATAAGGTAGGTTATTGTGAATACTGAGACTGCGGTCGAAACATCAGAGCTCCTGAATAAACGTTTGTTTGCTATCAAAAACCAACGATTGGGCGGAGACACCGAAGAACTCGCTCTGATTATTGGTACGAAATTTCGAATTCATTGTTCGACGTTTCTAATGTCTGGCAGATGGGAAAAGCTTGACATTCGCACTCGAGAAAGACTGCTCTGATGTTTTCCTGGAGTTGGCGATCATGTGCAAGGTGAGACGAGATTAAATGCCTTGTCGAACCCACGCTAATCATGTTGGAGTAGGCAGTCATTTGTTGTGCGTCCTATGTTACTAATGCTTGTGTTTTGTGATGACTGACCAGTGACATAGGTCGTGTATCGCCTCTTCAAAAGGCTCTGGTTGTCAAGCTGGTCAAGAAGAGTACAGATGCTCCTTTGCTCGCTATTGGTGATGGAGCCAACGATGTTAGTATGATTCAGGCGGCCCACGTCGGTGTTGGCATATCAGGTGTGGAGGTATGTGATCTGACATAACCTTTTAAGGGTAAAACTAAAAATCCCTCCAGGGCTTGCAAGCAGCACGATCTGCCGACGTTGCCATCTCGCAATTCAGATTCCTCCGGAAATTGTTATTGGTACATGGCTCGTGGAGTTATCAAAGGTTGACCAAGTTGATCCTCTGTAAGTAGATCGTCGATCAACATGGTATGTCTAATTTCAATCGAACGTAGTTTCTTTCTACAAGAACATTACTTTCGCCCTAACTCTTTTTTGGGTGAGTGGTCGTCCCCTTCGAACGTTGCATCGCTGACCTCATCCATACTTTAGTATTCATGGTTCAACGACTATTCTGGTCAGATTGCCTTTGAGGGGTGGTCTATGTCCTATTACAATGTCATCTTCACTATCTTACCCCCTCTCGTAATTGGTATATTTGATCAGTTTGTTTCCGCCCGTATGCTCGATCGCTACCCTCAGCTTTATCATCTTGGCCAGCAAAATTACTTCTTTACACCTATTCGCTTTTTCTATTGGGTCGGCAATGCGTTTTATCACAGCATTGTAAGTAAAGAACTACGCATAACAACTTCCGGCCTTATCTTATACTGCGCATTAGCTTCTCTTTGCCTTCTCCGTCCTGGTTTTCTACAACGACTTACTTGCCACAGATGGAAAAAACTCTGGCTTATGGGTGTGGGGCACTACTCTGTATCTGGCGGTGTTGCTAACTGTCTTGGGCAAAGCAGCCCTGATCTCAGAGTATGTCCTTTCATGTGAATAGATTCGAGGGCGCTGATTGTAGATGTGCACCTCAGTGTTTGGACCAAATACACTTTAGCCGGTACGTTCATATGAAGGCTGCCAGCCACTTGCTAACGGCTATGATAGCAATTCCCGGATCTTTCATTTTCACCATGATTGCTCTGCCGCTGTATGCTATCATCGCCCCTCTTTTGAACTTCTCATTAGAGTATACTGGCATTGTACCTCGTCTCTGGGGTGACCCCGTCTTCTATTTTGTTTTACTGCTTTTCCCTGTCATTTGTCTTCTCCGTGACTATGTTTGGAAATAGTGAGTTGAAATTCGGCATTTTTCGAATGAGAAACTGATTGATATATAGCTATCGACGCACATATCACCCTGCTTCCTATCATATCGTGCAAGAAATTCAAAAGTTCAGTCTCTCAGACTACCGACCTCGGCAAGAACAGTAAGCATCATCAGCCTTATAATCTCTAATCTCTGCTGACATAGATATAGATTTCAAAAGGCTATCAAAAAGGTGCGCGCCACCCAGCGTATGCGACGACAGAGAGGCTTTGCGTTTTCACAGACCGAGACCAATAACCAGGATCAAGCACGACTTATCAGGGCATATGATACCAGCGTGGCGAGGCCTTCAGGGTATTAGATGAATAAGGAGGCATTATTCATGATGTATATCGTCACAATGTTGGATCAATATAAGACTGCGCATTCCTCCATCAAGACGGTAGGGAGGCTTGTGAACATGTTTGACATATTAATTCTGGTATATCGCAAGGCAAACCGTCCTCCTGGAGAATTGATAAGCGAAGTCCTGGATGGGCAATAACACCCATGGACAACTACTTACGTTGATATCAAATGCTGCCCACGGAATATTTTTATTTGATCCTGACATTGATGCGTAAACATATCTGAGCTCATCACCGCTGGCGCCTCTGAATACAACAAGACGCAGTGTTTTGTTGGTAGTCCACCAATCACCTAGAAAAACATAGTGGTTCACTGAGCGTCGTTAAGACTCCGAAATATTGGCGACTTACCAAGTTGGGGCATTAACACTGCTCGATC
>NC_026745.1:1017500-1020000 GCF_000149245.1 Cryptococcus neoformans H99
TCTGTCGATTATTGCACGACGAGATTAGCAACGACGTTTCCGACACCATCGATGGCCAGGTTATTTCTGGTCGATCTCTTTTCCGACGATACCTTCTCGGTCGATGCCAGGTAGACTTTGAAGCGGGTTGGAAGGCTCGTGAAGACACTGCGGTGGCAGCAGCGGCAAAGAAGGATGAGGATGAAGCGAAGCAAGAGAAGGCTAAGGCGGAGGATAGTGGCGAGGAGAAGGAGGCTGACTTAATGAGCGATGAGTATTACGCTGCTCAGAAAGCTAAGCGACGAGGTCTCGGTTTAATTCAACTGATTGGTGAACTCTTCAAGAGAGAGATTGTTGCCAATCGAGTTATCAGCCAATGTTTATTGAAACTTCTCAGCAATGTCAATGATCCCGACGAGGAGGACATCGAGTCTGCTTGCAAGCTTCTCACAACCGTCGGTGCAGCATATGATCGAGCGGCCCGTGAGAATCTCAACAAGGCCTTTGACGTGCTTAACCAGATGATGAAGATTGACTCCCTTCCATCCCGTATCAAATTCATGATTATGGTCAGTATCTGCAACCATCTGCTGTAAATCGATGCTAACCTTAAATGCAGGATCTTAACGATCTTAGGAGGGAGGGATGGAAATCTCGAAAGAACCAGAGCGGCGTGATGACTATCGCGGAGATTCACGAACAAAACGCGAAGGAGAAAAACGCCGCTGCTGCTGCTGCTCGAGAATCTCTCTCTCGAGGTGGTTCTCGTTCCGGGAATAGGCGCGATGGTACCCAGCCCGGGGAATGGCAATCCGTCTCATCCAATCCCCGATCCATCAGCCGCCCCACGGACTTTTCAAATATTGGTCGAAACATCAGCTCAAGCAGTGTCACACCGTCATTCGGTCCTTCAAGCGTCTTTGCGAACCGCAAGGGCAAGCCCGCCACGGCTAGCAATGCTCCCTCACCGACATCCCGTCCCTCCTCAGCTAACATGTTCAGCGCTCTCCATGAGGCCCACGAGTCAGAGTCGCCCGCCGAAAGGCGAACTAGTACCGACGACGGGGAGGCCGCTCCCCAGAGGAAGAAGCTCAACCTGGCACCCCGAACAAAGCCTTTGGCAGCCGAGGATGACTCTAGGGAGGAAGGAGAGGAGGCTCAATTTGAGGAGGAAGCTGCCGGTACTGAGTTGTCTGAAGGTGATATCAAGTCAAAGATCGACCTCGATATGAAGGAGTTATGGGGTGACAAAGACCAGGGAGGCTCAAGAAACCCGGCAGATGTGGCAGAGTACTTTAGCTCTTTACCGGAATCACGTCGATCCTTACTGGCCACCAGGCTGTTGGATGACTTATTTAGGATTTCGAAACTCAAGGATGCCGAGGTGGTCGCTAAGGGTTGGAAGGTTTCTTTGGAACAGCAGGCTGTTTCGTCTGAAGTTCTTAAGCAGGCGTAAGTGCATTTCATTCCTTCCATGTCTCAATTTTGACATCTCTGTGCCGTAGTTTGGAGGCTCGTATGCCTACTTTAGATGACGAAGCAATCGACTTCCCAAATGCCTACGACGCTGTTGCCCTACTCACTCGATCTCTTTCACTTTCTGATGACGACGTCAGCGCTTTGGGAGATAAGATCGAAGTTGATGGTACTCCTCGAATTACCCCAAAACAAAAGCTTGAGAAGGCTCTCGCCAAACTCAATGAGCAAGCATGAAGAGGTTTTTGATACCCGTAGATCATTTATTCATCTTGGTCCAGTGATATATGTATTGTATTGCATAACGCGTTGTTTGATAAATATTACGTAAATTGAAGACAATCAGGGAGCAGGTTGTGTAGGTGTGGAGGCGGCCAGCAGCTGGTAGGGCAAACGGCCATACGGAGGACTTTCGTTTCTTCATTTTCCAACAGTCCTAGAGCGCTCCTGCCGCCCCGCGCCCCAGCTCTAATTACGACGACATGTTCGCCGGCAGGAATAACCCCTCTTCTCCCAACGCCAGGTAATCCATCCCCCACCTTGATATAACACTAAACTAACTGGTACTCACATTTCCGCGGACCAGAATGAAGGCTTTCCAGACCCTTCTGGACGGCTCCGAGACAGCCTTCGAGAAAAGCGTGGATATAGAACTTCTCAGAAAACTTTGTGCCACAGGTGAGCTACATATTCTGCGCGCAGCAGCTGACTGGTAGGCATTCCAAGTCACCCACCTCATCTCCGCCCTTTAGCATACTCGTTGCTGCTTGAACTTTTGCCCCTTGATAAACGTCAGTGGAAAAGAACAATGAAGGCCCAAAGGCGTCGCTACTACGTAGGTCCCTAACTAATGCTCTAGCTAACCATGTAAGAACCTGATGCAGACACTCATGAAAGAGTTGGAAGCCCAGCCTGTGAGCGGATAGATATGTTTGTGCTGCCCTTATTAACTGACAACGTGAGCGCAGAATTCTTCGAGCTCGGGCACGGATAATATTTTGAATGGGATATCGGGAGACATCAAAAATCTGAAGTCTCCCTTTTG
>NC_026745.1:1025000-1052500 GCF_000149245.1 Cryptococcus neoformans H99
ATTCGCCCACGACCACTCAGCGCTCAGCATAAAGTCAGATCTGATGTGCCAACTGCCAATCCACCGCGCACCATGGCCGTCCCGCGCATAGCACACCTCTCCCACAAGTCCGTCCTCGAGCTGTCGGGGCCCGACGCTCAAAAGTTCCTCAAGGGACTCAGCTGCAAAGACGTCGAGTACCTCGCAGGCGGCTACAGCGGCTTCCTCAACGCTTCCGGCAGAGTACTTCACACCGCATTCGTGTTTCCCCGCTCAAAAAACTCGTATCTCATCACCCATGAGTCTCCAGAAGACCACCCAACTCCACTTGCGTCCCATTTCCCTCCCTTCAAGCTCAGGTCTAAAGTCAGAATAAAAGATGTGACAAATCAATGGGATGCTTGGTCAGCATGGGGGTCAGACTTGCAAGGCGGGCCAAGTCCGATAAGGACTTGGAAGATGGGAAGTGGAGGCGCCTCTGAAAGCCATTGGGATTGGGAGGGCGGCGTCCGCGATCTCGGACTGCGAGATAATGAGGTCGGTTGCTGGGATCTCCGGGCGGGGTGGCCTCATATGGGCAGGCAGTTGTTGGTCCCAAAGGGAGAGAAGCGTACGTTGATCTTTTTTATCTAGACGTCTCAAGGGTGTAAATGCTGAAGGAAAATGGGAAACCAGCGTCGCTAGCGACATCGCACGATCTCGGAAACATAGATGACTACGAGTTGCATCGAATGCTGCTGGGCGTACCCGAGGGTCCCGCCGAGATATTGCCAGGCCAAGCCTTACCTTTAGAAAGCTGTATGGATATTCACGGCGGAGGTAAGCTAATCAAGGTTGACTAAATGGCTGACAATCCAGTTGATTTCCGCAAAGGGTGTTATTTGGGCCAAGAACTGACTGTCCGAACATATCATACGGGCGCAACACGTAAACGTATCTTACCAGTTCGACTAATTCCTCTGGACCAATCCAGTTCCATTTCCCACCTCCTTTCTTCTTCTCCCCGGCAATTTTTAGATGAAGTCAACATGCCTCTTGATATAACATACCATCCGCCCTCTTCTTCCGCCACTCGCAAACCTCGTTCTGCTGGCAAAATACTGTCATTACACAACGCTGTGGGCTTAGCTCTGGTGCGGCTCGAAATGGCAGAACGATGTTGGTGGTCGGGTGATATTTTACGATCGTCTGTTAGTCAATGGTTAGATAGCGGCGCTGGCAAATTGACGACGAAGGTGAACGGCAAGGAATGGGGAGTGTACGTGGGACAAGGAGAAGCATACGCAGCTGCGCTAGAACACATGCCATCATCATCATAAGTCTGCAAAGAAACTACCGTCATTCTCCGCTTGGCCTCTACTCATATCCTTCATCCCATTATCTTTCTTCTTCTTTTTGCTCTTCTCCTCGTCCGAATCTGGTTCATCTTCTTCCATCTCATCGTCCTCGTCACTGTCTTCGAATAGATCTTCCACGTCCGTGAGTTTCAAACATTCATCGTGACTGACACTGCCAAGCCACTTATTATTGCGGTCTAGTCGGATACGCTCGACTGGAAACTCCTCATGAGTAGCGACCACACCCACTGCAATTAGAGATTAGAAATGGTCATGGTCAAAATGGAGTGTGGACGCACAAAATTTATGAGGTAGCACTTGTATGACTCGGATCATACCGTCCTCGGACCCTGTGGCGATGACATCAGGCGTAAGAGCCACTATAGCATCAATCGAAGCGGGGTGTCCAGGTATTCGATCGACAGCTGATTCACGTCAGTCTCTGGCTTGTATCCGATTATAATCTCATAGACCCACAGTCGGCCCAGCCCAGCTGACGGTTCCAAACGGACAGAATGCCCAATCCAGACCCTACAATCGCTTTCTGACCGCCTTTTATAGGGACGATCGACAAGAGTTCGTCCTCTTGATCTTCAGAGACTGTCAAAGGCGTAGACTTGTTTGAGCGGATATCAATGACTGATAAATGACCATCACCCCTGTTAAAAGCCAGACAAAAGGCTCTTAGTGTTCCCCCGTCCCATGCTGAAAAAATGATTTTTACTAAAAACTCACGACGTAGCAACTAGCTGCCGTTTGTCGTCAAAATATGTAAAGTCGGAAATGTAATCAAAGTGCTGAGAATACGTTCGGATAGAGTCTGCTTGTCTGGGATCCCATAGCTAGATGATAGCATTAGATTTAATCATTCATGAATGTACTATGTGGGCGAGAAGGCGAATGGACTGCTCACTTTAATCACGCCATCGTCGTCGCCAGATGCAACGATGTTACGATTGACACAGTAAACTCGATTGATAGGGCACCTGATACTTAGCAAGTTGCTGAACGGAAAGCTACCTACTCATGAGCATTATCCCTTTCTCTTGTCATGGATCCATCGCGAGTTGAAAGCTGGCTACAATTGGACATTAGCAAAACGGAGACACACGACCCTTTGGACGGATTGTGCGCACAAAAGACTTCCACTTTTACCGCCCATCCAAATTCCGTCTCCGTCTTCTTCTATCGATAACGCCCTAGCAGTTCTTTTGGATGGCCTTACACTCCACGATGATGACGTTTCTCCCGTAGCGTCATCGTAGCTCCATGCGCAAACTTGTCCCGTAAGAAGTGAGGAGAAAACGACGGATTCCTTGGGATGGAAAGCAACGTCAAAGGGCTTGGATGCTGGTATAAGCTACAGTATTTCGGTGGGGGGCTCAAATAGACTTGCCTGGTTTTTGAGCTTTATGTCCGGCATTGTGGGGTGGGTTGTCGTTGAGCTTTAAAGATGGGCGAGGTGGCTATTATGAAATGTCCAACCGTTGCGATGTCCATCTTGGAAAAAACAAAAATAAAAACAAAAGGGCACTTACGTAAGTGGAGATGTGACGAGTTATGCACGCTGGCAGCATGTGTCGCTACTCTTCTTACGCTAGCTTTGAACGAATCCCATCTCATCTCATCTCTTCTCTTCCCCTGCTTTACCTTACGCATCGCTTGTCTCAACTCCAGCAGCTATGGACGCATTACGAGTAGCAAGAGTAGATAACGTAACGATCCAATACTTTCTTCCCCCAACAGCTCCCGATCAAAAGCCAACTCCCCTCACTCAGATCGGCCAGCTACATCTCACCCCGCATCATCTCATATTCTCTCATACACCCTCTACAGCTTACGAACCAGAAATATGGATACCTTACCCTTTGATAACCCGTCTCACTCGTCTACCCCAGACAATCAACGGTCTCTATCCCCTTCAAGTAGAAACAAAAACCTTTGAAAGCTACGTCCTTCTCTTCACCAAGGACAGGGACGATGGTGCAGAGGAAGTTTGGCAGAGTGTCAAAGATTGCTCTGTCAAATGTAAGTCGCACGCTACTTTACATTGCTAATCCTCTAGCATCTGTCGAACAGCTGTACGCATTCTTCTATGTCCCCCCATCACCCGGTACAGGCTGGACCGTCTTCAACCATCGAACCGAGTTTGCCCGACAGGGTTTAGGCACTCGAACCAAAGCCTGGCGATTCACAGACATAAACAAGGACTACTCTTTTTCTCCGACATATCCAAGCAAGCTCGTTGTACCGAGTCGTATCAGTGATTCTACGCTCATGTACGCGGGTAAGTACAGGAGCAAGGCACGTATACCAGCATTGACTTACCTCCACTGGGCCAACAATGTGAGTCACCGTGCTTTGGTCTTAGGGCTGACATGTTAGGCTTCTATCACACGATCATCACAACCAATGGTTGGTATAAAAAACTCACGCTCATCTCAAGATGAAAGACTGGTCGAGTGTATATTTTCATCCCACATGTTCCTTGACAATGCCTATTCCTCTGCCCCCATCTTCGGAGCCACCTCTACCAATCTCATTATAGACGCTCGCCCAACCACGAATGCCATGGCCAATGTAGCAATGGGCGCGGGAACGGAGAACATGGAGAATTATAAACTAGGCAAAAAGGCCTATCTCGGGATTGACAACATTCATGTCATGCGAAATAGCCTTAAAACGGTCGCCGAAGCAATTAGAGAGGCTAACTTGAGACCATCGGTCCCCCTGAATCGAGCTCTTTTACGCAAGAGTAACTGGTTACGACATATCTCGACGATTCTCGACGGTGCTCTCATCATTGTCCGCAATATACACCTCAACGCCTCACATGTTCTTATCCATTGCTCTGATGGATGGGACCGGACAGGCCAACTAAGCGCTGTCGCACAGATATGCCTGGACCCTTACTACCGTACGTTTGACGGATTCAAGGTGCTCGTAGAGAAGGACTGGTTAGCATTTGGCCACAAATTCCTAGACCGCTCTGGACATTTGTCTTCGGAAAAATATTTCATGGTGACAGAGAATGACGACGACATGGAGGAGGAGGGGGTGAGTGCGCAACGTGCCGCGCAAGCATTCTTCGCGACAGTACAGAAGCAATTCACTAGCACCTCTCACCTCAAGGAGATTTCGCCGGTTTTCCACCAGTTCCTCGACTGTGTACGACAGATCCAGCGCCAGTTTCCCGAACGTTTTGAGTTCAACGAACAGTACCTTTTAGATATATATCGACATCTTTACACTTGCCAGTTTGGTACTTTCTTGTTCAACAATGAGCGGGAACGTCAGGAAAGTGCTTCCCCATCACGCAAATCATTTGTAGAGCAAACATGTTCTGTATGGGACTATCTCGACTCACCTTCTGAGCGTGAAAAGTATATCAACTCTTTGTATGATACCACACTTGACAGCAATCAATCGCGGGATGCGGGGGCCGATCAAGGTGTGCTGTTTTATAATCCCAAAGATGTTAGGTTTTGGTTCAGGCTCTTTGGGCGGGGAGATGAAGAGATGAATGGATCATCTCTGACCTTAAATCAGCCTCAGGGGGTTGACATCATTGGTCCTATTGGGGGAGATCAAGTGGAAGATATGGCTGCAGGAGAGATACTGCGAGGGGCGTCTCCAGTTTCAGCTCCGTCTCCTCATGCCACAGCCAGCCAGAGTCGCTCTTGGAACTGGTCTCAACTTTCTGGGAATGCCCTTAATGCTGTTCATTCAGCAGCCAGAGAGATCAAGAGCATATCGCAAGACGCATTGTCTCAGATTAGGGCCGAGGCAAATGAGTTGGATAGAGAATCTTGGGAACAAGACGGCAAGGGAAAGAACAGTGAGCCGGCATCCCTCACGGAATCTACTTTGCTTCCAGAGACCAACCCATGGTCTGCTGAGGCTCGTTCATCTCCGACCATACCACCTCCTCGGCCGAACACTCAGGTGTCGCGGACGACTCAAAACCCATGGGCAGCCATGCCAGACACAATTACTTCGTTATCTAATTTAACGCTTGACGGCAAGGCCCCGGGTTCCCCAGCAAACGATGCTGGAACGAAGGAGAGAGCAGGAGAAAAGCAACAAAAGGCTTGGGATCCTCTAGGAGCATTATAACGAATACATATACCATTATAGGGTTAGAGTTCCCTGACAGATACTTCTGGTTGTACATCCACATCTAGTCCTTTTGAAAGTCTCTTCCAACAGCCTTCAAGGGCCTTTTCTCCCTCAGCGTCTAAACATAGCTCCAAAGCGACCGCACGCGTATCTAAAGCCTGCCCTGCTGGCTCATCGTCGTCAGATTTGACACCTTGGCCTTTTGTTACACCTTGCTCGTCAGAGAATATCGGGCTTTGGAAAGCTGCTTTGCGCCACTCTACTGCACGGTCAACCAGTCGCTGAAAGTAACTGGTTGCAATCAAATGTTCCTCCCGTTCCTCTTGGATGGCTTTCAGAGCTTTAGATAGACGATATACAATGGGATAATGAATGCCAAAAACGGACATTGACATGACGAGTGGTTTCACCGCGTCTGAGCAAAGTTGTCAGTTCCTTGACTTTTTTTTTTTTTTTCGTTTTTCGCGTACCTTGATACAGCCCTGCGGACATATATGCATCAGCAGCGCTGGCGGCGATGCCGGCAAACTGGCCTTTCCACTGCAAGAGTCAGCATATTTGAACATGGCTAGCATACTTGGCAACTCACTATGCTTTTACTGCTATCAGCAAGACTTTTGGCGGAGGCTTTGTCTCCGCATTTTACGGCTGATTTCAAGCCAATATCTAGTAGCTCTCTAGAAAGTCCACCTAGAGACTTTGCTTTCGGAGATGCACCAAACTTCAGGAGAACAAGCTCAAGGGCGCCTTGGTAATCTGGCGGGTCGGCGAAATAAAGGCTGCTGGCCATATACTCTGTTTCGTGAGCGTTGTACTTGCTGGTTTCCACATACCGAGTCTTTGTCGATCCAGTTGTGAATTTGTTGCAGGTCTTTGGCTCTTGTATGAGCCTGGCTTCAGCCACTAGATCTCGTCATCAACCACCATTAAACACTAAAGGTGAAAGGAAAGCCACATACAAGCCTTTCTGTATAAGCATGCTCCGGTCTATATTCCGTCTTCGATCGCTCGACCGCTGCCGCTATACGGAGAGCACGAATGGAAGTTGTATCGAGCTGTTCGGGTTCATCGGGAGAAGAAGGGGCAGCTTCCTGGGAGTGTATGGCTTGCTGGTCGTCGTTGCGTGCTACGGCGAAATAGTTTGAGGAGTTGGCTGCAGAGGTCATGCCGTTGTGGAAGAGTTGTAATGTATCGTCGCAGGGGAGCGAGCGAGTGAAGAATTCTTGGACACGGTAGCGAAGAAAGTGATGACGCATCAAGGGGAGATATGTTTCGCGGTCTCCCCGTGTTTCATGGTTCGTGTTACATTTGTTGATACATTTTCATCCTCCCCTCCCCCAGCATGACGCACCCCGGCGCACTCTCCCGCAACCTGCCAGAGGCTTCACTCCCCAGATCCGACCCAGAATCCAGCGACAGCACCCGCAAATCTACCAGTGTGCCCTCTGCAAACGCTGATGCAGCAGCAGCCAGGCGTCTCCCAGCCCACCCCAGTGGCCTACACGCATCCAGGACCGATCCATGCACACCAGCCGGCGAGCTTGATAATGCTTACGAACAGACAGCCGCCAGACGGCGGAGAGCCGGTACTCGCTCAGAGCGCCCGTCAACCCAGCCTAATACGGACAGTAAGGGTCAAAGGACATATTCAAGAACTGCATACCCTCGCAAACCACTTGAGCCTCGTCTCCCTTCCGCTAAAAACGTCCCACGTGCACCAGCATCATCAATGTACTTCTCCCCAGTGCCATGCTACGGATTCCCTCCTAATCAAGCCCTTCGAGCGCATACAGGAACACTGGTAGGAGAGCGTATATGGGTCATTGGGGGGGTCGATAAACAAACCTGTTTCAGAGACGTTGCTTGCTTTGACACGGAAAGTTTCATGTGGAGCATCCTAGAGACACAAGGAGAACATTTCCCACCTTTACGTGCTCACACGACAACTCTTGTCGGTGATAAGCTCTTCATCTTCGGTGGGGGTGATGGGCCTTCATACAGTAACGATGTCTGGATTTTGGATACGAGTACGTTGATTATCAGGCGAATATTGCTGACAGCAAGCTACCCATCGCTTCTCTCGGCCATCATTCAGCCCGGATCTACCCTTGCCTCCTCCAAGGCGCGCCCATAGCACAGTCCTCTACCAGCACTATCTGATAGTCTTTGGAGGAGGCAATGGTCAGGCAGCTTTGAATGACGTTTGGGCCTTAGATGTTTCTGATCCTAACGCCTTGACTTGGACTGAATGGAAGACCAGAGGCGATATCCCTCAAAAAAAAGGATATCACACTGCGAATCTCATAGGTGATAAAATGGTTGTCTTCGGAGGCAGTGATGGTCATGCCAGTTTTGCCGATGTCCATGTTCTGAATCTCAGTGAGTGCGAGGCAAACCAGCATCGTGGTATCAAGCTAAAATCGACCTTGTAGAGACTTGCGTTTGGACTCTCATCAACACTGACATCAAACACAACCGTCTTTCACATACATCTACACAAGTGGGGTCATACCTATTTGTGATTGGAGGTCATAACGGACAGGCCTATGCCCAAGATGTCCTGCTCTTCAACTTGGGTAAGATACTTTTTACAGTGTCTCTACTACACCCATCATCGTGTACGTGGCGCTTACGCTATCCTTACTGTCTCTGCAGTGACATTACAATGGGAAGTGAAATTGCCTCGGGGCATTTTCCCCCCAGGCCGGGGATATCACGTAGCTTTATTACATGATGCCCGGATTTTTCTTTCTGGAGGCTATAACGGAGAAACTGTCTTTGACGATTTTTGGATCTTAGACCTAAGCGCTAGTGCTTATCTACCCCAAGTTGTATGTTATCTTTTCCATATGTATTGTTTGAAAATTGGCAGCTGGTGACTGACAATCCACTCTATTCTAGACCACCTTTCAAGTTGATGAAAATCTGTACGAACGATCAATAACAGAACCATCTTCTCTCTGGCAAAACCGCTTATAGCTTGTATTTGTAGCAGTCATCTTGATGATGAAGATGATCCCCTAAAGTATTTTCTGTCCGGGCTCATATAGAATTGTAAATACACCGTTGTATCATAGTAATGCTGTATCACACTTTTTACTTAGCTGATGAATTGCATTGCCACTATCCACTAAAGGGCAGGAAAATTCATGTGAGTAAATGTACACTAGCTCGTAATAGATAGGACTTATTTGCCCCACCAGAATGAGACATTGTACCGATTTTGGTCCGTAGCTGTATTCTTGAAAATGATTGAGTAGATGCCCGTGCTCCATGCCCGCACCCGTTTCCCAGAAGCATCACAGATCCGACCAATATTACTAGTTTATAACGGATGCCTCATTCACTATATGACATGAATACTCTCAATACGCAGAAATTCCACTAGAACAACAGAGTCCTGGGGATCGCAGAGACAGAATTATTTCATTGCTTTCAAACCTCGATAACACACAGATAGATATACGTCTTCGTGGTACATAGTTTCTGGCTAGTGCCCGACTAAAGCCCGAGAACGAGTACAGTCCTCGAAGGCGAATAGACTTGAAGCCAGTTCTTCCGCCCATTCCATTCCATGGGTGTCGTGAAATACCTCCCACCCATATCAATGCGATTGTGTCCGCCAAATCTGGTTTCATCACTTGTCAAGATGACCTTGTACTCTCCTGCAGTATCTACACCAACTCGATAGTCCGTGAATGATTGTGTCGGATGGACTATGACGTGTTAGCAGACGGCCCAGGTGAGGAGTGAAATGCTTACAGTTGAAAATGAATAGCAGTCCAGCTCTCTCAAACACAATCACCTTGTCTCCTTCATGTTTGAGAGAAACATAAGCCTTTTCAGGAGTCAGATAGTTAGCTCAGACATAAGACAGATCTCAGAATGAAAAGAACGTACTTGAGGGGAGTTGAGCCACTTGTATTTGTCCTCCAGCCAGTTCATAGCGACATCAAACTCATATAGATATTTGTAACGCAACAACTTGTCATCCACAAGGTTGAACTGGCGACGAGCATGGGCAAAAGAGTTGCCATTGCCTTCTCGTGGGAAATCCATCCATCTGTTCGAAAAGCGTCAAAATAGTGAACACGTGGAAAATAGATCTACACTCACTCAGGATGTCCGAACTCATTTCCTTCAAAATTGAGATACGCCTCTCCTCCAAGTGTATGGACAATGAATCTTCATAGACAGGCGGTTAGCTCCTGTTACAGGAAAAAAGAAGAAATGCTCTTTACCTTATCATTTTATGAAGGGCTAATCCCCTATCGATAATCGGAGTCAAAGGGGAAAGGTCAGACATAAAGTCATCTAGTAAGGCGATGTAAGCATTATTTTGGATATGGATACAAGTTGGGCGGGGTATAACCTACACATCTCCTTATCCATCAACCAGAAAGCTAAAGTCTTGTCTCCAACCAAAGCTTGATCATGACTTTCAGCGTACGCAACACTCTTCTCCAAGTGCCTTCGATTAGTAAGGTTGTGGACAATGTGGCCCATCTCCCACTGGTCATCCGTGTATTCTTTGAGAAGCTTGATCCACATGTCAGGGATGGCCATGGAAAGTCGATAATCAAATCCAACACCACCCTCTGCAACTGGACGGCAAAGGGTGGGCATCCCAGAGACGTCCTCTGCTATGGTGACAACATGAGGATAATTCTCGTGCAACATGGCATTTGCCTGGGAAAGTCAGCGTCCAGGGTATGATTTATGTATTAATGATAAAAACACACCAGCATGAGATATACCATGGCCTCGAGATCTACTGAATCGCCAAAGTATTCATGATATCCTCCTGAATCAAAGTTGTTAGCAAAGTCGATCAGCAGGGGCAGCTGAACAAAGGAAAGGAACTCACCGGAGAAGCCTGAACCAATACCATGATGTTTGTACATCATACTGGTGACTCCATCGAACCTGAAGCCATCAAACATGTATATGTCCATCCAGAATCGGAGATTAGAAAGCAAAAAGCGGAGCACTTCATGGTGGCCATAATTGAAGAGGCGAGAATCCCATTGATCGTGTCGGCCTCTGCCACCTTCATGGAAGTAAAGGTGGTCAGAACCATCATACATATTGATACTATACCGAAAGGTCAGCCATAGGTAAGAACAGCATTCAAAAGCGTGCTTTTACCCATCGAGTATATTTTTACTAGCGTGGGAATGAACTACATCAAGAAGTACAGTCAGGCCCAATTCGTGTGCCTTGTCAACGAGGGATTTCAATTCCTCCGGTGTACCTGTGCAAACGCCATCAGTACACTTTCAAATAGAAGCAGAGGTGGGCCAAGATATACCAAAGCGAGACGAAGCAGCAAAGAAATTGGTGACTTGATAGCCGAATGCTGTAGGAAAGTATGTTAATCCAAACTACGGCATGCCGGGTACAAAAGAACTTGCAGGCGTAATATGCGTGCTCCATAATGGCCATCCTGCGCCAAGTCAATATCTGGGTTTAAGGACAAAATCAACGCTGTAACTCACATCTGAATACAATTATAGCCAAGCTGTTTTATCTTCGGTAGGACATCCACCTCAAACTCCTTGTATGTGGTGACTCTCATATTAGGGCTAGAAATCCCCACTGGATGACTAGTTAGCCAATATTACAATGAGTCCAGTAAGGTAAGTCATACCATGGGCCTCGTAGATTTTCAATCCCTCTACCGGCCGAGTAGAATGCCCATGTTTGAATCGGTACTGTTGATCCTTTGGTGGATTCCAGAAACGACCGTCATATACAGGAGATATGTTAAGATCTTGTGTGACTCGAGTAATCCAAGTAGGAATCCTGTCAATGGATTCACCTCCTGGAATTGTCATTGATATTTTGACCATGGAATCATGGGGAATAGGGCAGACGCCGGGTGAAACTGGGGGTACGTAACATTCCCATACACCGAAAGGGGATTTTGTCATAGGATTGGCCGTATGGGACCAGTTGTCTGCGATGTGGAGTAAATTATATGGCCGATACCTGGGGTTTCCGACACCCGTGCGGAGCCAGATCAGTTAGACTCACTGAATTCGCCAATGAGTCTCGCTTCTGTCGCGTTAGGGGCCCATTCCCGATACCTTACACCCCCATTTTTATCAACTTGGAAGCCCATAGATTTATAACCCTTTGAGAATTCGGCGAGACCGCCTTCATGCTCTTCAATAATGGTACGCTGCTTTTGATAAGCGGCATATCGTTCACGGAGGGCGCCAGAAAAAGGTTCCAGCCTAGATATGCAAGTTAGATAACTTGCTAAAGCTCTGCGAAAGGAGAGGGCGGAACTTACCAAGGATCAGTCTTCAGCACGCCAGTGCCTTTCAGAGGGCGAGTCTCAGTGAGCAAATGACGGCACTGTGCTCGCGTGGGAGAGGGGCTCACCATCTGATAATGAAACAGCTGTCATGATGATTGGAATGAATAAATCTATGGAATGTGGGATTGACTGAAGACGAGAAATGAGAAGGGAAAAGAGAGGAGCGACGAGGAATGGTGGGGAGCAGACGGCCGGATTGAGGTGCTTACAATGACGTGGGGCCACGGAACTTTCCCCACCATGACCACCATGACAAGCCACACACCTGACTTGCCGCTTTCGATCCAATCGCGGAAGCTATCCCTGCCCCGCGAAGCCCCGGCCCAAGCCGCAACCTTAAGCTTAAATTTTTAATTAACAGCGGCAATCTGGAAATAATTATTTAACCAACGGAGCATCAATAATTAAATAAGTGGAAAAACTGTTTGTTTTTTGTTGCACCATTTTAATTAGATCACTACATTACTTCCGTGTGCTATAGATTTTCGGGTGGCGACTGGCAACGTTTTCAACTGCAATACTCAATCAAAATCACCGCCGAGTACGGATAGTGGCAACACCTTTGGATAGCCGGAGTGCGGCAGGGCAACTTCCGTATAACTAATCTCAAACCCAACAAAGTCGCGAGGCAATGCCCAACTACTACGACGAACTAGAAATCGAAGATTTCGCCTGGGACCCAATCGCCCGGGTATTCCACTATCCATGCCCTTGCGGTGACCGTTTCGAAATATCCAAAGGTCAACTTCGAGATGGGGAGGAAATTGCCATCTGCCCTAGTTGCAGTTTGATTGTTAGGGTGATCTACGACTATGTAAGTGGCATATTAAATCAAGACATGAATTTCTGACAATGCTTACGTGGTGCTGTAGCTTGATTGGGAGGACTATGTCACAACAGACGATGAGGATGATGGTGGATCTGTGGATACCCCTCTTTCCAACACGACTCCTGACTCAACAGATCCGGTTATTTTGGGGTCGGCCGAAGTCGAGGCGCAGCCTAAAACAGCTTCGAGTGCCGTCTTACCGCAACAGGAAGACTGCAGTTTGTTGACTGACAGACTAGCAGAATTGCAGGTTGAGAGTGGGCAAGGAGACGAGGTGGTTCAAGATAATAAGAAGGAAGATGGCTCTGGTTCAAGGCCATAAGAGGGAAGATGGTTCTGGTTCAAGGCCATAAGAGGGAAGATGGTTCTGATGTTTTGCATGTGTTTACACTACCTTTTTGCATCGGTTTGTTGTGCAGATTTATCCTTTTCTTGCATGGATACGCAGTTATGAGAGAGCCATCATTTCTGTCTCGAAAATTTCCCATTCCGGTTCGCCTTCGCTTCCATCTTCCACCTCTGAATATGCTGAGATAGTACCATCGCTATCGTCTGTATGTGTAGAATGACTGACACCTTCACCGACGTTTTTGCCCACGATTGATCTGACAGGTATGGAAGGATCGGTTGATGTGGCAGAAGCGTTGAATAAACCAGCGCTTGTGTGCACAGCTGTGGCAGATGATCTGGACTCTGGTTGTGCGACTGTTCCATTGTTTTGATCCCCGCTTTTCCTTTTAATTTCTCTCTGTCTCATCTTCCTGTCTGCTTGCTCTGCTTTCTCGACCTGCTCTTTGCGCGCGTAACAAGCTCGGATGTGTTGGCCCCACTGCGTTGTCCGCTTACAGATGGGACATACACCTTGATAAGGTAATATTCTGAGCTGTGAAGACGCACTTCGACCTTCAACTGGTGTTTCATCTTGGAAATGCTTTGCCAGACAAATGAGATGCGTTATGCAGAAACAATCTCGGGATTCAGTAAGCGGACATATTGAGAATGTCAAATGGTCCTACAATTGTCAGTCTGTCCTCTTTCTCACCATCTACCTACGCACATCGAAAGCTATGCGCTCTTGACAGAGATGGCAACATAGATCCTGTCCAGACAAGATACGCTTTCTTATCTCTAGCCATTTTCCCCATACCCCGAACCCCTGCCTGAATTCGGAGTCTCTCACGTCAATGGGACCCTCATGGCTCAGGACACCCTCCGTGCCCTCTCCTCTCTTCCCTGATGTCCCTGAAACACCTCCAAGGTCAAGTATTGTCGTTACAGCAGGCGCTACAGTTTGGCTGAGAAGATGCAGCGGATTGACGGGTTTTGCACGAGATTTACCACGTTGTACAGTGTTGACACCTGCTTGCTCGTGAATCGATTGCCATATGTCATGGGTTTCATGGTTGAAGAACCGTACATGGAGCGGTAATCGATTGAATGGCGTTAACGAGAGTAGAGCGTAAGCGACGCTGTGATCAAGTAAGCTGTAAATTTGTACTTGCGCATAAGGCGTACATACCAAACTTTACGTTCGACCCAGTTGCGCCTTGCATCTTTAGTGAATATGTGATGGTACTCTTGATCCTCCCCGCGAACTTTGAGGTGCCTAGAGAGTTCTGGCTTTTGCCACGCCCATTCGAACTGTCGCCGATTTGTCCAGTGATTCAGTGACGTGACCCAGCCACAACTATTCTATCCTCTTACCTGAAGGGCCGCAAGCTTACTCGGGAACCTAACCAACTGCTCTCAGTACGGATTGAGGACATAGCTACGTCGTATATCAGGAAGTGTCACCTACCCGTACACGATCATTTGCATTTCCTGTCGATTTCAAATTAGCAAATCTGAGCGACGATGCTGCGCGTTCTGTCGCTCACCCATGGGCGATGACGGGATGTCGACCAAGCTCCCTGCTTAATCTCTCCATTATGTTGTCTAATTCTCCTTGGCGGATCTGGTGTAGACCCAACCTACAAAATATGAATGAATCATCACCAAATGTCAATATCGAGGGAACAACCAAAGATCTAAAACAACGAGAGTTAGAGACTTACGTAGGTTCGATTGGAGTTAGCAGAAGCTTTGGACCTCAACAGATAGCAAGCATAAAAAGCAGGGAAAACGTGATTGCCATCTAACAATGTCGATTTCGTCGTTTTCTTACTGCTCTTCTCTTCTGCGTTGTCAGACATAGAATGGAAACTAATCGACACCAAACACTATGTGAATGCCAGAAGCGCGAATAATGGTAGATCAATAACGACGATTTGGTGGTTTTCTGTGTAATCTAAAGAAAAACAACAATGATATATAGATAAAATCATCAATCCGATACAGTAGCGTATTTATTTATCAACATGCATCGATCATCATCCATCCGCAGCAACTTATGCGGTCCCCGCCTCGAGCCGAGCCTCAACACTCCTTGTCTACAGATTTATTATCAAGAATCTTAATGTATTGAATAAGAAATATGCGCAAGGAAAATATCGATTGTAGCAGCAGCTACAGACTAACGCTAGCAGAGACGGGTGTCGCTATTAGTCAAACAACAATCGCATTACGTATATCAAGCTAACACCTGATTTTTTCTTGACAACAATGATTTCATATTAATTCAATTCAAGAATAATGAGTGCAGTATCTATCGCATAACTCTTCATAACAAATCAAACCTCTCTTGGCGTGCTCACCCATTTAGTGCAGATGTTAATGTCGATTCCTATATGATGTTGGATACAACCATGACGTTATTCCGCATGACCTACAGGCGGTCTAAACTAAAACTCCACGAAGAAATGATCATATGGACCATTGCCGACCTTCCCGTAGGCACTAACATCCGCCTCTTGATATCGGTCGAATCTGATTGCGTTTTATATTTCAGTTTCGGGGTAGACATTTCGACTTGTATATCAGGGCTAACTCACTGGCTAGCGTCTCCCTCGCCGTCGATCTTGGGCACATATGGAGCCGGAATTTCGCGCCTGTACAACTTGTCCCAATCGACTTCGGCGAACCATCCATGGGCAAATATATCAGAAGAGCCTGCTCTCAAATTACCGTATCGCTTAGTGAGATCCCCGATCAATAGATTTTTTAAGAGTTCTTTCGCAAGTACGTCAAAGTATGTCGGATAGCGGACTTTGCCAGCAATGATCTAGATCAAAGTGTAAGCTCTGGATGAATACTATCTGTTGAAAATATCACCTTCTCATACAATTTCATTGGATTGCCATCTTCAGTGAAGAAGGGAGGATAACCCGCCTGCGCAAGATTCAGGCCCAAATCATATTGTCGTGACATCAACGTAAAAACGCACCAGCATTTCAAATATCAATACCCCTAAAGCGTACCAGTCGACGCTTTTGTTGTAGCCCTTGGACTGAACAACCTCCGGAGCAACTGATTCGTTTCAGTATGCCATACACGCTTTTGAAGATCAAAAACGCTCACGGTAATCCGGTGTCCCGCAGAGGGTCCAGGTGATATCAGGTACATACTTGGCGAAACCAAAGTCGGTAACCTTGACATGGCCATCTGCACCCAAAAGTAGATTTTCCGGCTTAAGATCTCGGTAGATAATATCGAGTGAATGAAGATAATCGAGCGCTAAAGCAACTTCGGCTGCGTAGAATTTCGCGACAGAATTCGGGAATCGCTACCACAAATGTTAATGGTCTGTGAATGGGGCCACACTGGCGCAACGCACCTGACTTTTACGAAGAAGGCTAAAAAGTTCACCTCCTGCCACAAAGTCCATAACCATATACAGGTTATTTACATCCTGGAAGGTTCCCCAGAGATTGACGAGAAATGGGTGTCGAACCCGTACCAACATCTCTCGTTCAGAATTGGTGTGTTCAACTTGCTTCATCTTGATAACCTTCTCCTTGTTCAGAACCTTAACGGCATAGAAACGGCCGTTGTGGCGCGACCGCACTAAATGCACACGACCGAAGGACCCCGTGCCCAAACTGAAAGTTCATAAGCTACGACAATGTCGGAGGAGAATGAACGTACGTTCTTTCAATAAGAAAATCAGATAGAGCATATCGGCCAGCTGTTTTGCGCCTTGCTTGACCCGGCTCAGCTCCTGTACCGGAAGTTGGGACCCTAGCAGTTGCAGGCAGCTGGGTGGCTGTTTCAAGGGCAGCTTGAGTAGCCGCAGCATTGATGGCGGCAACGCGAGCTTGTTGCGTTACGCGATGGAGGTTGGCTTGAGCTTGCGCTGCCTATAACAAGTTAATGACGCACATGCTATGGTGTACCAACCTGCTCCTGGGCATCCCTCGCCTTTTCCCTCATCTTATCCTCACCTGCACTACTACTACGAGATACAGGACTCTGAACTTGCCGATGCCCGTCGGTTGTGCCTGCCAACATCCCTTGTGCACCTGGAGTTAATGGAAGGGTGCCATCTTGCACGGGTACGGTGGATAAAGATGTCGATGTAGAAGGTCCGACTATGGGTGCTTTTTGAGTAGCCATGGGCTGTTGGATATGCGTGGAATCACTGCACGGCCGCTGTCAGCTTTGGTCTTTATTTCAGTTTATTTAGGTCCCTGACCTTTGTATACCTTCCATTGGGGAATGATCTTGGGAAGAATATGCTTGTTGAGCTTGGGAATTGGCTTTCGCCAGGACTGAGCTAGGAGAATTAGGAACCTGTTGAGTTTTACCGGGTGATGTCGACGACTGCTGCTTGCGATGGAACTTATCGGACACCTTTTGGAACATTGCAAAATGGCCTGTAACTGACTGATGGTAATTTATCGCTGGTGCTTGCGCAGTGCAAATGCAAGGACTGGCCAGGAGCCAGAATAAAGGAGTTGCGGGGCGGATATAAAGCGCTCAGGAAGTCAAGTCTGTCGAATGCTTGATGGTCTGGTGCTTTGTGTTACGAGGAGGACCTGACCTGATTGTTTGTGACGAGGGCCGTTTGGTTGGATGGTCGACACTTGGCGATGCGAATAGATAATGATGGTATGATAAATGTATGATAGTGAGAGCAGAAGAAGGACGCCGAACGGTAGTGGAGCAGGGGTTGTTGGTGGTGCGCCATTCCGTCTGTTCCACCTTCAGGGTCCGTCGTACCATTATAACGCTTCATTATGGTAAGTCTGATACTCTATTTATTCAATATCGCAACGCATGATAATCCATATCACTTACCACGACACTATGTACCAATACCTACTTCCCCCTTTGTTCCGCTGCTAATCTCTCTTCTGCATCAAGTCCGTTCTCCATTCTTCCGCCGCCCAGGGTGGCAAGTGTGCAATAAAATCGATAGAGTAGCGATTATTATCTGTGGATTAAGATTTCTGTTACTGCGGCGGAAGATCGCCGCCTCCGTCGGCTACTTCACAACCCGAATAAATAATCTAATATGTGCTGCTGATCCTTGTTGCTGCCCACTATAGGTGTCACCTGATATTTTATCTATGTTGATGTCCCACGAGCGCTATTAATCACCATGCGGTCAATCTTCTATTATTTTAATACCATCTCAGTCTCATACAGATCCTCGAGACATCCCATATTCTGAGCGTTGCAACTTGCAAGTCTGCTGAAGAAGAAGAAATAACACAACGACTTCGTATATCACCCACTCCACGCCCATTCAGTCATCTAGCCGTCGGTCTCCCCACGAAAGAGCCATCCGCCACTCTCCAATATGATGTTGTTGACCGGCTCTCGCATTACACAGTCGTTTTTACTCACAGTGAAAACAAGGGAACCCCAGTGTTTATGTCTCCTCCAATCTGAACAACGGAAACGCATGTCTACAAATCATGCCGCTATTGACAAAGGGAAACCACCTCCCTCACGATCTGCCCCTGCTATCATCGATATGCAGAGTACGACAGAAGAACCACCTTTAGGGGAGAGTGAGCTTTTTCTTCGCACTCGAGATGAAGTAAGCTCTGGCACCATGATACAAGACACTGCTACTTCCAACGACACTGACCTCTCCAAAGGCTTTGAATACTCCAGGCATGAAGTTCTCAGATGGTCATGGCCTCAAAGGACCTACAGGGAAAGGCCGACAGACCAGGAAAATGAATCTCTATCAAGCCATTCGTGACGCATTAGGGTGAGTATACACGGACTTTTTTTAGCTTATCTCCTCATCCATCATATCAGCACTGCCCTAGCCAAGAATCCGAAATCTTTTGTTTTCGGGGAAGATGTTGAAACAGGAGTGTTTAGATGTACCACGGGCTTGGTAGATGAATTTGGTGGGTCCTCATGTCAGTCACAACTGCAGCACATCTCATAAAGGACGGGTTTCCTGCAGGCAAAAGACGTGTATTCAATACACCTCTCACGGAGCAAGGCATTGCTGGCTTTGGCATCGGATTAGCAAGCGTAGGCGGATGTGCCATCGCTGAAATACAATTTGGCGACTATGTAAGTACCTCATACCAGGGCCACGCTGACGTGAAGATATTTCCCGCTTTTGATCAGCTCGTAAACGAGGCCGCGAAACAGAGATACGCCAGCGGGGGCTCGTATCCACCGGTTGGCGGGAGCCTCACCATCCGTGCCCCTATAGGTAGCGTGGGGCATGGGGGCTTATATCATTCACAAAGTCCCGAGGGATTCTTTCTCGGTGCAGCAGGATTAAAGATCGTCATCCCGCGTTCACCCATTCAAGCCAAGGGGTTGCTTTTGGCCGCCATTCGAGACCCGTCTCCAACCCTGTTTTTTGAACCTAAGATTCTGTAAGTTCGGTTATTTAAAACTCCAATTGATAACTTACCTTTTTTTCAGTTATCGAGCGGCAGGTGCGTTTATAGCAAGTCGTTTAACTAAAACTGACGATGCACGGCGGCGGCCTTTATGTAGTGGAGGAAGTTCCTATCGATGACTACACCATTCCACTGGGGCAGGCTGAAGTTCTCCGCAAAGGCGTTGACCTCACCGTAGTGTCCTATGGTACACCTTTGCATATCTGCTGTAAGTCTAAGGATATGATGAAAGGAGCGATAATGGCACTTACATGATAAAGTGCGAGCGATCAATATGCTTCAGCAACCTCCGTCGAGCATTTTAAGTTCACTTCCTCCCGGGCTTCGTCCTCCTCAGCCGGCTCCTTCTATTGAATTGATTGACCTTCGAACCATTAATCCCTTGCCCATGGAAGACCTGGTGTCCGCCGTGCGCAAAACTGGAAGATTAGTCATAGTCCACGAGGCTGGCCGAAGCGGGAGTGTGGGCAATAATATCGCAGGCGAAGTGGGCAGAAGAGCATTTGAATATCTTGAAGCACCCGTGGGAGTTGTTAGCGGATGGGAGTAAGTCCTCGCGACGATATCGACAATGGGATAGCGAAAACTAACGAACTTCAGCACACCGGTGCCTCTATCGTTCGAGCGATTTTATCAGCCTGATGTGATACGGGTCTTCGATAAAATAGTGGAAACATTATCTTATTAATCCTGCCTGCTGCACTCGATGTATAGAAACGTTAGGCATAGCAACAATGAAGAAATGCATGTACAATGAAAAAAAATATATACCAAAGATATGAAAAGAGTGCGCGGCTATGCTAACGCGGAAATCATCACTGCTATGGAGGCCTCCGCGTGCAGCTTCTCCTGGCCAAGCCATGATACGTCAATCTAAAAAGAGGATGCTATCAAAAAATGGAATTGATGATTCCACTCCCAACAGCAGAACCGGCTCCAAAGCCTACACCAGTAACAGCTGCGGTACCAAGCTACGGCGCATGATGTCAGGGCGCATAACGTCTACAGAAAGTAGAGAGGACCAACCTGAGATCCTAATTTTCCGAACCTGTGTTTCTGATGAGCGTCTTGTTGCACCACGACGCCACCCTGGACTTGTTGCTGAGGTGGCATAACGTGCATTGGAGGCTTCTGATCGTAATAGCCTTGTTGGGGAGGCTGATACGGAACCATGCTTTGTGGGCCGGGAGGCGGGGATTGGTAATATGGTATCTGGGGAGGGGGCGGAGCATTGCTCTGGACCGGAGGGCTGTGTCGGATGCGTATCAGTAGGGGAAGAGAGAAGTTTCACAAATCATCTTTATTCACAGTTGTTCAACGTAATTGGAAGGGAATAATCCCGACCGCGGTAGAGGTGCACTGTGGCCAATCGGGATGACCCTTCCTCGAGACCACTGGTCGTTAACTACAGAGATTAAATGTCAGTAAGGAAATATAACATCGCACGTTTGTACAGTATTCATGACAACGCGTACCTTCCTCGTCGATGATAATGGTATCACCGCTGCGGAATTGCAGATCATCCGCTTCCTATGAGATTGTTCAGCGCTCGCATGGGCACTGTACGTGTATACGAAAGGCATGTTGAAAACTCACAGTACCGTTAAAATCCCACAGAGCTTTAGCTCTTCGCTCAGCCGGCCCTGATCTTTGCCTTGGAGGCAGTGCAGGCGCCGGAGCAGAGGACTGCATATTGTTTGAGGGTGACTTGGAAGAGCTGTCGTCTCTAGCATGCTGAACAGTCCAAGAAGGCGTAGGAGACGACTGTGCAATGGTGAGATTTGCGAATGAGTTTGACGGTGAAGGAGGATCAAGACTTGGGAACGGGCCGGTAGGAGAGGGTAATTTTTGACGGATCAAGGAAGCATCTGCTGAGTTGATGAGGGAGAGAGACTCAAGAAGGGCAATAGAGGACAATGTCTGATTGATCAAATGGGAGGCAAACGCTTGAGCAGGCTGTTGGGTGGCCATGATAATAGAGTTTCCTTCGCAGACTGCGTGCTGTTATTATTGGCAGGGATGAAAGATCGGGAAGAATACGACAATATGTATGATATAGAAAGAAGACACTATTATCACTGAAAGAAAGTGTAAAACCAGGCTGTAGGCAATGCTGCGGAAGACGAAAAGCAATGAGACAAGGGAAGAGGCAAGGGAATTCCGTCGCTGGAGAGACGACGCGGTCACTGCAACGTTGAGCCAAAGGTGTTGGCGTTTGTTACCGAGAACGATACCGCATTTGCTACAATAATTTAAAAGTCATTAGCTTTTATTTATATAACATAAACGAGTACAAGTAATACGCTCGTCTTCCTGAGATCCGGCCCTCCAAATCCGGATATAGGCAGATCCTTGAACCCATTTGAGAATGCATTCAGGCTGCTCCTCTGCCACCGTACAGATAGTAGGTAAGATCAAAACATTTGGGCGGTTCCGGATCGGGAACCTTTTTTGGGCTGACTTCCGGATCTCAAATGCAGCTTTCTAATAGACGGCCACATATTTTATAGATAAGAACCAGCGGAAGAAGGAGCCTACCTATCTACCTACTAAAGAGGATTTACTCTTCATACGTATACATAGCTTATTAAATTACTTCTATTATTGACGTGCCTCTCACGTACAACAGAGGATTGTCGGACTACTAACGAGCTCTTACATAGATATCGAATCTATTTAACCAGACTTGATAGACCTACTCCTACTAGGTCACCGGCCGTTTTAGAACGAAGGAGTCGGTCGTCGCATGGGATACTTCTGAGACGATACGGTACTTATGCATTCCGCTCATACATATTAGGTTCTTTATACATACACAAAGAACCGACTTCACGGCAGTTCGTTGTGAAACCAATTTACTGATTGTAGGACGCAAATTTATAAGTATCTACTGAAATCACTACACCCCGATTCGTAAGCAGCATCTCTCCCACGGCGATTGGGTGAGGTTTCATATGTGTTTCGACGAGGGCTGGCGTGAGTTTTGTATACCGGGAGAATGGTTTTATCGGTTTGTACACCAGACGGTCAGTGTCTGAAAGAGCTAAATGCAAACATCTCACCTCAATGATATTCGTCGATGACGATACTCATTGTCGCGCCTGTCGTGTCGACCCCGATAATACGCATCTTCAAGTCGACGAAGTCTGATCACGTTCCGATAGAGCAAGGCTTAGCGGAAATTGTACAAATTCGCTTAATTTGGAGAGACAACTCACCTATTGAGCATCTGATCATCCCTGATATCATATCTATCCTTATTGCGGTTGAAATGATGACAGTGACTTGCATGGTGAAGTGATCCGTCCATCTCTAGACAGTCGTCGTATCGACCATCTCGAGACAACAGTCTTTCATCGGCTACAATGATTGAGTACATATGAGCATAAAACTTTGATTTTGTTATTTTCATTCTTGAAATGATTCACATATTATTGTTCTCTTCGGTCCTAAGTATTGCCCAGGTGTAGGGTCATGCGGTTTGGGGGTCGCAGAATAATCGACTCGGATATTACGTCCATGGATGGTGAGCCCGTTCAGCCTGTCAATGCATTGGGTAGCATCTTCAATCGACCTCATGGTGATAAAGGCAAAACCTCGAGACCTCCCGGTCTGTACAGGACAAATCTCAGATACGTTTTGTGACGTGATTCTAATGATGCGTGAAGTACTCACTCGTTGATCATACACGATAACAATCTTTTCAATTTTTCCATGTCTGCTGAATTCATCCTGAAGGTCCCTTTCGGTCGTGCGGACAGACAAACCAAATACTCCCAAGATGTTTGTAGGTTTTACTTCGGAGAAAACGAGTGAGGACTTCGGTGGAGATTTGGTGGGAATGGCGTCCCGGCTTCGCGAATCTGAAGGAGAGGGTGATCGTACAGCATAGGAGTCGAAAGTCATCCTGTAATGTGTTCAGCTATTATTCCTGTCAAATTTCTGGACAGAATGAAAGATTATGACATGATTTGTAGATGCCTAATATACCCTTTCGCACTGAGTACAGAATTACCAGGACAAAGGATAAGGACTGAATGACTCTTCGCACAAAAAGGCGCAAAGGATGTTTGCAAACATTGCAGATGGCAAAAAGCCAAAAAAAGGATGCGAGACAGAAAGCGTCTTTGATCGAATCCTTGCCGAACTCCTTTGTTGAAATAGTGACCTCGCCAAAATACTTTCCGTTATGAGCGCTACTTACAATTCGTCCCGTTTGCTGCTCTTCGCATCATTTTCATAAATACATTTCTCAAAATCTCTTTCCCAGTTGAAAACTGACGATCCCTGTGGAAATGGAAGGCATGCAGTTGAAGAATAGATGATGTAGCCCGGATATGGAGGGTTGTACTCCCCCGGCCCTGGAGACGATGGTACATAGGCTGCGGAAAAAGCCTATATCAATTTATACATGATAATAGCCAGCCATGGTGATCAGCTCTAAGCCCCACAGCACGCATTGGTATTTGTGACAAGCAGCATTTCAATCAAAGACTCACCATCAGAATGAAATAAGACCCTGTAATGGAGTAGTGGCACCAACCTTTCGAAATATACACGTAGCCCAAGGGAGATGGCAGTGGTAAGGAGGAGAATTCTCAGGAATGGACTGAAGGTTTGTTTTTATTGTCGATTACTAATATAGGATTGCGAGAGCCCATATAAAAGACTTGCTGATGACGGGAAAAAACATCTCTACTACTACTATAATAATGGGGCCAGAACAGTAACATGCAAAGTACAACGGCACACGTCAGACGTCGGACCTTGGTATTCACCACGTAGTACGCAGCTTAAAGCGTATCGATACAGTTATCAACAAAAGGTGTGCCTTCACAGCTCAAGATTCCAGACTCTGGAATATATATAGTTGAGGAGACGAAAAATGGAAGTGAGGCCATCGGGATTCCGCGTCCCTTTGTCGTGCCTGTAGATGTTGCCTTGTCATTAGGATAACGATAAATCAGTTGTTAGTCGTGACGACTCCAGATTCTCGTCTAAATTGGTACAACGACCACTAGTAGTATGCTGTTGTATGCTGTATCTCGTTCCTGCTCTTGGATGTTTTATTTTCTAGAGGGCTTCGCTGATCGTCAATGCCGTCTGTTGGTTGTATAGGTGGCGGGAGCGAGGACAATGGACGGAACACGATTGAAAACTGCCAAACGGATGGGTCTAGAATCCAGATGACCAATTCATCCGCTCCTCGGACTCCAGACTCTTCTTTTCAGGTGACTTCACGTGAAGTTCTTTTGGCCTGGCCCGGCATCCGACCCGTGTCACAAAGAACCATTATGCATGCCACTGTATAGGATGTAGATATGACCCTGCACCCCCGGAGCAAAATAAGTTAATAAGTACGAGTATTAACATATAACCGCAAAAAAAAAGTAGACAGAAGAAGACTGAATGATTGAAGTCGGTACAAGAAGGTATGTGTGTTCGCGCACAAGGGAGGATGAGCTATGGGTTAAATATTTCCGGTCCAGGATCCACAATCCACAATCCACGCCTGATCAGGCGGCAGGCTCATAAAACCAAAAAGGAAATAGCAACCTTAAGTCCTGGAAAGGTCTTTTTTGTTGTTAGTCGTTGGTGGTAAGTCGTAATTGGTGCTTGGCAGCGTGTCGACTTTCGTTTTTGTTTCATCATGGTCGTCGATGTGACGGTTGTGTCAGATGTTACGTATAATGACGTAGTGCAGGGCCATGTAGGTGTAAGGCGACCCTGCACCCTTGAGCAAAATAAGCCAATAAGCATAAAGCAATAGCAATAAGCAATAATCCGAACAAACAGCATATCCGTCGCTATACAGTTACCACACAGGATACAGGTAAGTACTTTTACTTCCGCAACGAATCTGCTGTGGATCTCCGTTGAATATCCGTCCTTGCTCCATACACATCAACTCTTCATTCACTATTTCGTCTTCAAAAAGGTCTTCGAACAATATTAATTGATCCACAGTTCACCTAAGAGCTCTTTGTCTGGCTGTAACAGAAACGAAGAATACAACAAATCTTGATCTTCGATTGGCAGCGTCCTACTCGATCATCCACCTTCTTGCACAAAACCCAACGGGCCCCTCCCACCACAGGTCTTCTTATCATTTTCTCGTACAGTAATGCCGTGGCAAAAGACATTGTGAGTGAACAATCACTTCTTGATATCTATACTATGTCTCCAGCCTCACCAGCGTTCAATATGCTAATCTTTGTTGAAATTCTCAAGCTCGCTGCCTCCTAATAGGAAGGGGATGCATCTGGTTTGCTCATTTTACATTCGATTTTGGTTACTTTACTGATGGCTTTGATGACCAGGTAACCAATGAAGTTATTCAACAATGTCAGGAAGGCTTGAAAAACGTAGACATCGGTATATTCACTCTTCATTGCTTGCACACTTCTGCTGGCTTGACTGTAAGTTCTTGTTTTCTGGTTCCTTTGTGGCTGCTGTTGCTGCTGGACCATTTGCTGAGTCTGCCTACATACAGCTGAACGAGAATTGTGATCGGTGAGCTGAGACTTCCTATTTGGACGATATGACGGAACTTGTTCATTTACAATTAATATATAATGACCCACAGAACAGTTCGCACAGGTGAGTTCGCGCATATCCAAACTCAATTATAGCGGAACTCCTTTCAATCTGACAATGATTAACAGACATGGATATGGCACTTGACACTATCGTGCCCGAATCTTTGCCGTGGGAACATACAGATGAAGGACCAGAGTACGTCTTGACTCTTTTAACTTTTTACTTGAGCAAGCGAAGCTTATCTAGATAATTGTACTCAGTGATTCTGTATCCCATTTGAAGACATCGTTGATTGGAAATTCTATCACTGTCCCCATCTCAAAAGGGAAGCTGGTTTTGGGTACTTGGCAAGGCATTTACCTTGCGGAATTCAGGCATAATGGCGCAGGATGGGGTGGGCAAGGACAGGGACGCAAAGTTGTCGCTACTATTCTGTAGGTCGTCGGTGTCTGCGTTAGAAGATGACCCCATTGACCCGTGCGAAGTCCGTAACACAACGTGCCAATGAATGAACGATGCAAACTGAGAGCTGAGAGTTGAATGTTTCATTTCGTGAACTGCACTGCGTACCATTTTCTAGCTTCCCAATTCTCAGAGACGTCGTCTGTACATTCTTTCTTATCTTGTTTTTCCGACTGGTCATCGGCTCCTTCCAGAGTAGCTCGTTCTTTGACTTCGACCCTCATACTAGCACCTAGCATGTCAACGATAACTAAACTTGCGTTCAGACCATATACCATGGTGGCAGCGTAGAAAAAATTCGCATTGCCTGTGCCGGTGAGCAGCCACAGGGAATGTAACAAAGGAAGAAGAATAGACGTGTATAGATGGACGGTGAGGGAAAACAGAGGATGACGTAGATCTTCACACCCAAATGAGTTACAATACTTCGGTTCAGCACTTTGTTTGACTCACTAGCAAGTATATCAGGAAAGCATCCGATTAGTCCCGCACAAAGACCCATATCTCCCAGAGCAGGAAAGCTCTTCCATGTTATAAAAATTGCTAGGAGCAATAATATAGCATCCAAAGGCCTATCGACCATTCGGATACATATCGGTGCGACATAAATAACTGTATGCAGCTACCAAATGATATCTATCAGCGTACCGCTTTATAATGAAGACAAAGCAATAAAAGTCCTTACTTGAAAAACGCCAAGGAAAAACGTTCGGAAATGATCGAACATCTCTGTGAAGAAATACCACCACATGCCAACATTTGGCGTAAGATTGGTTACCTCAAGGCTTAAAGGGACTATACTTTAGTTGCGTGTGGAAGCAAGGACGTGGACACGTACCTGGTACCCAGTGATTTCCAAATCCAATTGTTCCCCATGATTACAAAATTGAAAACGCCAATGGCCATCGTCGAGGCAGCAAAGAACGATAGGGATTGAAGAACCAACGATTTCTTTGATTGTTTAGTATCAGTTTTTCCCAGAAGGATTACAATCGGCGGCAGTAAAATTATAGGATAGAAGGACGTATGCACTGCCACAGCTAACAATATCAGCGAAAAAGTTGTTTTCCCTATCGGCATTTGCAAGCACAGAGTAGTTAGCATCTAGGATCCAATCAAGAGACTTTGAGAGCAAGCTGACCTGTGGCTGC
>NC_026745.1:1057500-1072500 GCF_000149245.1 Cryptococcus neoformans H99
ATCACTGGATATTGAGGCGCTTGGGGTCCAGGATGCATACCATATTGGCCAGGGCCCATCATGGGACGAGGCATACCCTGAGTGCCCATACCATTAGGTCTCACTGGCGGCTGCTGAGCCCCCATACCTTGTTGTGGGGGACGGAAACCCTGCTGCACATGAAGCGGGGGCATGGGAGAGTATTGCCCATGAGGGATGTTAGGATTCGCCACCGGTGAGCGTGGCTGATTAGGCATTACAATGGGAGGACGCATGGGTGGGCCGCTTGTGAAACTTGGAGAGCCCACCGGCATCTGTCCCTGGAATCCGGGTCCCCCTTGCCCCATTGACTGGCGACGTATATGAGGAATAGGCTGTTGATGCAGCTGTGGGGGTGACATTGCAGGGCGTGATGGAGAAGATCCCAAGGGGACCTGCGCGGGGGCTTTACTAGTAAAAAGAGAATGAACACTGAGCTTTTTCTCTTGTACAGGGCCGATAGGATTGCTAAGGGAGCTGGTTCTTCGAGTCTTCACCACATCAGGATCAGAGTTTCCGTCGGCATCGATCGAGCCAAATGATTTCACTGCATCCGCAAGGTGACCGCCGGTGGTCGAGGGAGCAGCAGGGGACGAAGATAGCGCAGTGTTGGGTGAATCCACTGTCCCGAATGCAATGTTACCTATGTTGAGTAAAGATCAGCTTTTTCGTAGTATTCCCGCCAATAGGAACTTGCCTTTCTTGATGTCGACGCCACCAGGCCCCACTAGTAAGCTATTCTGTCTTGAATGGGCATTTCTTATCGAAATGGCAGTTGAGTTAGATGCGCTTGTTAAGTTTGAGAGGCCCGCTCCATCTTGAGAGGGAGTATTAGCGCCGGACTGATTCTTGGAAGCGGAAGCCGATGAGACGGCAGATGGGGGACCACGCGCCCAGACAGAAGCAATGGAGCCAGAGGCGCTCGTTTTGTTGTCACCGTTGACCGTAGGATTTGTGTTTTGGCTCATTGACGAGGATTGTATGGGAAAGTATGTCTCTGGAAGACAAGGGAGCAGCGGAGTCGAGAAGGAAGCGGATAGACTGTAATTTAGGTGCGGAGAAGGCTGAGCTGAGAACAACCAGCGACTGGCGTTAAATAACAGCGAATGATTGCTCAAACCTCTAACTCACCGACAGGATAATCAAACTATTCACGCTGTGTGTGTGAATATAGGTGGTAAGCCTCTGGAAGGGTAAAAGTAGCCCTTATCCGTTTTCAAATTTGTTCTATAACGCCACGAAGAACGAGTGGTGAGGATGAGAACAAGCTAGAAGGGAACCTCTTGAAATCCCTCTGTGGATTATCGCTGGGACTCTCTTGTATATGGAGTCCGGGGAGGTATCCGGAGCGTGAAGAGGGAAGGAAGAAAAAGAAGAAGAATGTAAGAAGTGTATTCGTCCCACTATTTCATCATCATAGCCCCGGGCCAGCGAGCGGCAACCACCCAGACATCTATTACGAATGCAGCCTCCTATATCCGCTGTTGTTTACGTAATATTATCATGCCGGCTATCATCCTTGCGACTTTCGGCTGCGTCCTTGTTATCTCCAACCGGTCCTGCCACTATTCTCTCCTTCTTCTTCAACGACTCATTATTCTGCCCACCACCGCCCAGCACGACTTGCTATCGCCTCCGTCTCATGCCTCTTCGACTATTCCTGTCTCGCGTTCCACTAAGCCAGCAATTGCCGAGTAAACTTCTGCGTCAACCATCGCTGCGTCGTGCTCAGAGCTCTAGTTCGGATTCACGATCCTCGCATCCCGGGGTGCAACAAAGCTTCGAGGCACTCGCCTCTGACCTCCTCACCACTCCTAGCACACTTTCGTCCTCTGGATTGAAGAGATCTACACCAGAGGCTCCGCGAACATCCATCAAGCCACCTAGTTTGCCCCCAGTCCAACTTAGTCGTAACCCCTATGCTGGACAATATGCGATCTCTGAAGATGACTTGGATGATCCTTTTGAGACAGAAATTGCTGTTGAAGAACCTAAAGGTCTTGCGGTGCCTCCCAGGCGCAGACGCTTAGCTGGGCGGCAGAGCGCGGCAACAGCACGACCACAGAGAATTATCAATCTTTCGCCTCATGATACTGTCTCGGTGTATCCCAGTTTTATCTCTTTAACATCCCACGGTAGGACGGGAGTCATCACCAACGCACGATTACTTGATGCTTGCCACTGCAAGAAATGCAGAGACCCATCTACCCGACAAATGAATACTACTACAGGAGAAGCCGTTCGCGAGTCCAAAATAGCAAGGATCACCAGAGGCAATTCAGTTCGTAAAGGTGGCGTTCGCAAAGACGGACTTGTGGTGAGCTGGGGTGACGGGATGAAGCATATGAGTTTCTTTCCTCTCCACAGATTACGATCGATGTTAGAAAGAGACATGGGCACCGTTTATCGCAGCCCAAGTTTTGTACACCAGACTTGGGACGGGGAATCGCTTTCTCTTACCAATCTAAGATTCCAATACTCGAATCTGTCTGAATCCCTGTTGAAAGTTTTAGAACAGCTCCAGGTGTACGGTATCGTCGTGATAGAAGGCGTACCTACGGACCCTACAGATGATAAGGAATGCATGCTGAGAAAAGTGACCGCTATGATCGGGAAGATTAGAAACACATTCTACGGGGAAACATGGGATGTGAAAAGCATGAAACAGAGCAAGAATATTGCGTAAGTGGAATTGCTTGATTGGCCCTCTCTCACTTCTTGTACTAATGCGTTCATTCAGTTATACCAATCTCAACCTTGGTTTACATATGGATCTTCTTTACTTTTCATCCCCTCCTCGCTTCCAAGCTCTTCACTGCCTCCGTAACAGGGTTGAAGGGGGTAGCTCTTACTTTGTTGACTCTTTTCGCACCGTCTCCGACCTACCACGAGATCAATTCGAATTCCTGCAGAAAATCAATATAACCTATCAATACGACAATGACAATCATTATCTTCGCTATCGTCATCCCATCATCAGTTCTGATTTTGTCCGTGGTCGAGGCAATCGGCATGCCGCCGTTAACTGGAGTCCCCCTTTCCGCGCCGCTGCCGAAGCTTTGGACTTTCCCCAGCATGATTTCGTTGCGGCCGCCAAGCACGAACAAAAAGTGCTTCAAGCTATTGCGGATTTTGAAGAACGCCTAAGCGACCCTCGTTATCGATATGAGTTTACCATGCAAGAAGGGGACCTAGTGCTGTTCGACAACCGAAGAGTCCTGCATGCACGCACGGCGTTCCACGATAAGAAAGATATGGAAGTAGAAGAAGAGGAAGAAGAAAGAATTGAGCAGAAATCGGAGACGGAAACCAACAAGGAACCTACTAGGTGGCTGAAGGGATGTTATTTGGATGGCGAAGCTGTATGGGACAAGTTGGCCACGTTAAGGAAACAGTCTTTGGAAAGGAGAGCGACTTCCACGGTGGTTCAATAAGGACTAGAGATCAAGGTTGGTACAGTATTTTCAGTAAAGCATTGGTATATATGACATTTTCTTTTTTGAATTTTCATTTGCAGATTGAGGGAGGCTGCTGGAAAATAGCAGCAGACAGTGTGGAAATATGAGCTGGACGCGCGGACGATACATCGGAAGAGAATCACGTATAAAAGGTTTTCCTGACATTTTTTTTAATATATTGTAAATCGGGTGTAACCATCAAGTGTTTACATGATTCACTTTGATTTGCGCTAATCGTCTAGTGGTTAGGATGGCTCCCTTCCAAGGAGTCGACCGGCGTTCGAATCGCCGTTGGCGCACATTTTTTTTTCCTTTTTTGTGCTTTTTTTTCTCTCGAATCATCTTTTTTTTTTCTTGTTGAGAACTATGCATAGAGCTATTCAGCTCGTCGTCCTCATCAGCTGTGTAATGTGTGATATCGTTGATGAGGACCCTATGAGAAAGAAAGACTAAATATCCATTCAACAACAAACCCCCAAGATGTCAACAAGAAGAGGGGAAGCGGTATCATCATTCACGATAGCATCAAACTAAGTACAAATAAATAGCCATGACCCAACATACAAAAAGAAAACAATTAAAAGGGATTAGTGTAGCGCAGGGAGAAACTAAAAGCAAAATCTATTATTTGAGCGTTTTACCAGAAAAAAAAGCCGCGTAGCAACAGCATTCAAGTAATAGTCCGACCTATATTCAGTGATCTGCTGGAATAACTGTACAGTTGTAAATTTATGTACAAAAATATAATCACGGATATCTGTGAATCAACAAGCCTCAACAGGCAGAGAGAAAAAGGTAAAAAAAAAAAAGAGACCAAGATTCAACAATTCAGACCTTGTACCAGTACGGGACAGCTTCATCTACAGTCTTGCTGGGGACCATGTTGGTAAGAGCTGCAAGAAGAGCTAGATCGCGTCTGCACATGGGGCAAGAAGAAATCTTGGGGGTATTTAACCATGTCTTTTGTAGTAGGAAAAAAAAAAAGTCGTGAGTTTTTGATTTTCATATCTTGGGTGAGGGAATGACCTCTAGATGGACTCACGCTGAGACAGTCTTTGTGATACATGTGTTTACAAGGGGTAACGGAAATTACTGTGGTGTCCTCGTACTATCTCGAGGTTAGCTACTGGCCTTTTGGAACAAGAGTAGAGGGGTGGGATTCTGGGAAAAGACTTGCCTCATCATGACACACTGAACAGTATTCATCCCTCACCATCCCCTCCCTTTCCCCAAACTCTGCCCAGATAATATTCTCCAACATACCCATCGCCATCCTCCTCTTTTTCCCATCACTTAAATACTTGAGACCTTTTACTGCAGACATTAACGTTTTCTGTACAGTGTTATCGTCCATCTGAGGAGAAAGACGCAACTCTTCCAATGACTGTCGCCGCGGTCGTTGTCTAAAGACTCGTCCAAATGAGGATGCATGCGCGTGCGCGTGAATTAGCTCGATGGGTTCGGCCATACCGGGACCAGAAAACATGGCAATCGGCGGGACAGGTCGAGCGGTAAGAAGGTTGTATACTTCTCGCATGATATCCGGGTTGAGCATCTCGCTGTCACCGTCTTCGTCTTCATCGTCATAATCCTCCTCGTCGTCGTTTCCGTCAAAGTCGCCATCTTCGTCTTCGTCTTCGCCATGGTTGCTGTTGCTGTTGCCATAGGCCCGAAAGACGGATTCTTGGGTAGGAGTGGTTGCGCCTGAATCGCCATCGGCAGCCGGAAGTGCACTTTCCGAGGAAGAAGAGGAGGATGAAGAAGAAGACCGGTTGTCTCGCTCGAGTTCGCCCCACAAGTTGACCTCGGCTGAAGGGGGAGCTGCTACTCGTCCCTCTTGCGGTCCCCGAGGCACGTCGTGGCGTCTCAACGTGTTAGTGTTGGTTTCAAGGGGGAACGAGGGGTTTGCCATTTGTATAGGACGAAGAGATCCGAGTCGTCTACCGACGGTCTCGTTGATATCGCGATTCAGCGCCTGGCGATCACGGCCCCCCATGTGGACCGCCACCGGATTCGGACGGAGGGAAGACGAAGATGAGCGTTGCGAAGGTCTTTCATTATACTCGGTAGGATACTCTGCATCCCAGTACCTGTCGTTTGTCTCTGCATTAAAAGGTTCATCGGGAGTTCTGCCCCACGCTTGGGCCCAAGGACTAGGTCGATTATCGTTCCTCTGAGATGCAAGCATGGCTCTGCGCCGGTCGGTCAGGCGCTCATGAGACCAGCGATCGTTGGGCTCTTCAGAGACGGCAAGCTGATGATGGCGTGAAGATGGAGAGATTATACTTGCTGACGAAGGCGAAGATGGTGAAGATGCGTGGGAGGGGACTATATTATTCATTGGGAAAGCGGGAGGGACATGTTCTGAAGGGACAGCACCAATCGAGCTGCCTCTGGCACTCGACCGAACACGTACATGGTCATCTCTCAGCATTTCGTCTTCAATGTAATCGAGATACGGCGGGACAGGGTTCAGGTGCGGTGGAACGGGGCTAGGAACAAAGTCGGACGGCAATCTGTGGCCGCTGTCGCCCAGTGATCGTCTCTGCATGGAGAGAGATGACGGGCTGCTGTTGGCTGCGGGCGAGGAGGACAGGTTGGAAGAGGTGCGCCGAGCCCGGAGCCGGTTATAGTCTTCCCTGAGCATCTCGTCTTCGGTGTGATCGACAAAGGGAGGGACTGGATTGTAATGCTGGAGATCGTCGTAGAAGCTTCGTCGACCGGGGGACGATGCGCTGCTGGGCGTGAATGCATCCGGGGGCTGGGCGTATGCGGCGGGAGCGGCGGGTGCAGGGCCAAGGGGCGAGCCTGGGGACGGGACCTGGCAGAGAGTGTGCGGGATTGACAGGGCGAGGGGCGGGGTGGCGCGAGGCCCGGCGGCCGGCGATGCTGCCTGCATAGTGGAGTGGGGAGGGAGGAATGGCCGGAGGATGGTTGTATGGGAAGGAAGGAAGGAGGGCTGGTCGGTGGTGGCGGTGGCCCATGCTCGAGCCGGAGATTGCCGACCGAGTAACCGATCGACGATCTCTTCTTCTTGGTTGTTCTTAGCACCACGCACGATGCCCGCCTCGGAAGGGCGCTACCTCGCCGCACTCCCCGCAGAGCACAAAGACGCCGCCCCCGAGTCGCTTTACCAGGTGCGTCCTCCCCCCGCAGCGCAGCTGACAGCCACAGAAACTCGAAATCGTAGGGAAGGGCGCGTACGGCGCAGTGTACAGAGGAAAACACATCGCTACAGGCCACATCGTCGCACTCAAAATCATCAACCTCGACACCGAAGACGACGATGTCGCCGATATACAAAAGGAAATCTCCCTCCTCCAGCAGCTCATGCTCGGAGGCTCAAACTCGGGCGGCCCGCCCCCCAACGTGATCAAGTACTATGGCAGTCTCATGCAGGGCCCGCGCGTCTGGATCATCATGGAGTACGCGGAAGGTGGAAGTATACGAACTCTGGTACGTGTCTGTTCTATGGACGCTTACTGTCTCCTAACACCAAGCAAAAGTCTCGAGCACAACCATTAAAAGAATTGCACATCTGCCTCGTCATCCGTGAAGTCTTGTTGGCCCTCGCGTTTCTTCACAAAAACGGGGTCATTCATCGCGATATCAAAGGTACGTTTGCCTTTTTTTCCTTCTTCTTTTACCTTGCACGTTGCCGACCTCATTATGCAGCCGCCAACATCCTCCTCACCACCCAGCCTCATCGCATTCTACTTTGCGACTTTGGCGTCGCCGCACTCCTTCAATCCTCCACCTCCAAACGGTCCACTTTTGTCGGCACACCTTACTGGATGGCCCCCGAGGTCGTGACCGAAGGCCGCATGTACGATGCCAAGGCCGATATCTGGTCGCTTGGAATCACCTTGCTTGAAATGGCTTACGGTGAGCCGCCCATGTCGGGCCAACCTGCCGCACGGGCCGTCATGCTCCTAGGTGATAAACGCATGCGCGCACCCAGACTCGAAGGCGATCACTGGAGCAAAGAGATGCGCGATTTTGTCGTCGGGTGCTTGAATGAAGAACCCGCGGACCGTCTCTCGGCAGAAGAACTGAGCAAATCGAAATGGATCAAGCAGCAGAGTAAGACTCCCCTCACCGCCATGAACGATTTGATTGCGAGGTACCAGGCGTGGAAAGAGTCGGGTGGGCAGAGGCAGAGTTTGGCAGCCGGTGTAGGTGCTAGTGTCGATGACGATGATGATGATCTCGATGGGCATTCGGCTGATGGAGACTGGGCATTCGACGTAGGTTTTTTTTTTTTTTGGTAACATCTTTAAGCTGATATTAGTACAAGACTGTGCGGTCAAGGGCAAGCATCTTGCTTGACAAGCAACAGTCAGGAGACACTGGCAAGTATTTTCCTTCTCTATCTATATTTGATCACGCCTAACCTCCCTCCCATTCTTAGCCCCTTCACATCTGTCACCACATACAGCCCGTCCTGCGCCTGCGCCTCAATCACTCCGTCGTCTTTTCCACGATGAATCTTCCACGGACCCTGACCCTTTCCAATCTTTTGCCCACCAACAACCTCCAACTCCCCAGACGACAGAGGATAGTAACACCATCAAGCAAACCGGTCGTTTCCCCAGCCCAGACCAGGAAGATCCGCCGCCTCTTGTCGATACCGATTCGCACCCGCCCACACCCAGGAAAAACGAAATGGATGGACAAACTATCCGTCAAGCCAGGCTAGGCCGAGATGGACAATCACCCACACCGCTCATGATCACCACCGACTACTCGCCTTCTTCCAATACCCTATCCGCTACGTCCACCGCCACTTACTATCCCATCGAAACCCCACAAGAACCTACCCCTATCGCTCGCACCGACGCCGGCGTCCCTTCACCGCGTCGCCTTCGAAACAAAATGAGCCTTGATAATCTCTCTCTAACCCCTACAAGCAAAACCCAACTGGCAGCAGAAGAACGGTCCAAGAGTAATGGAGGCATGCGTCGACCAAGCGCAAGTGATGCCCGTGATGGTCTCCGTGGTTTTCAATTCCCACTCATGACCAAATCAGGCCCTGGCCCCCCTGCCACTACCACCATATCTACATCCACATCTACATCCACACCTACATCTACACAACCGCCCACAGCAGGCAGACTTTTCCCACCCCCACTCAACCGAAATCACTCCGCCGCACCCGCTTACCCCCTCGCCGATCCCACCACCACCAACACAACTACCTCACCCACAGGCACCTCTTCCCCCGGCTTCGGCGGTCTGGCTTTCGGTCCCCGACCACCCATGATGCGCCAAGCATCCGTCGCCGTCATGGAAGGTCGCGCCGCCAGTCAATCCCAATCCCAAGCCCAAGCCCATGCATTAGCTCTAACGCTCGCACAGACGCAAGCTCAGCAGCAGCAGCAGCAGCAACAACAAGGATCGACCAGCCCGCCCACACCGAAGAATGCGGTGGCGTTGGGTGTGCCTAGTTCAGTCGGTTTAGGGAGACCGGGTGTATCAGCAACAGCGGCAACAACCAGTGGGTCAGCCGGTGAATCGGCTGGAGGAGGAGGTCAGGCGATGATGATACGGAGTAGAAGTGGGAGTAAAGCGGAAGATGGACATCCCGTTGGTCTAAGGGATCTGTTGAAAGTAGGTTTTCCTTAGTTCTTTTTTTTCCCCAAAATCATTACTCTAGACCATGCGCTGATTCCTTTTTCTGTCTCTACCCCTCTCTCCCTCTCTCCCTCTCTCCGCAAAAATAAACTCAACCCAGCTATCACCCGCCGTACCCGATATGCCAGACCTCCTCCCTCCCTCTCCATCCGTTGCCAACACTCCACATAAATTCTTCCCGTCGCCTTCGCCTTTGGCGCAAACGACTCACGCACATGCCGAACCGCCTTTGGCATCGGCGACAGCAACGGCAACATCCTCATTCCCAACCCTCGCATCGACCCCTATGAGCGCAGCTGCGTCGCAGAGGTCTTTGGTTTCAGCTGGTACAACACCCGCTTCGGCGCCGCCTGGCCTTGCTATCCAACCCGCCGCACTTGCGCCAGTTAATGCCACATTGGGTCCACCCATCCGACCTCTCGATCTGAGCATGTTGGAGTCGGATGACGTCTTTGACGAGTTGGGGAGAATGGTGGATGATATGCAGAGCTGGCTCGGTTGTGTCGAGAGCGGTTTGGAAGACTTATTGGCCGCTGAGGTAGACTCCCAGAATGCTTAAGAGTGTTTTATAGATGCCATGTTGTAAATTAATCTTACTATCTGGAGACATTTTTGTAGAATCCAGCACGTGCATATCATTAACAAAAAAAGACCCAAAAATCATACAATCCGTTTCGCAAAGTATATATTATCATATCGACTTTTTACACACGTCTCGCTCCGGCTCTTTCCTTTTGCCTCGCCTGCAACTCATCTAAACGCGATCGTAGTGCCGCTAGATTACTCCCTGATCCAGGCGGCGCAGAATTCTTGCCAATCCCTCCTGCAAGTACTCGACTAGTAGATGGTCGTGGGAGCGTGCTCCCAACTCGTGATTTGGGTAAGTCGATGGTGGTTGCGGGAGGCTTGGACGATTTTCTCGTGGCATCAATAGCCGACCGAGGAATGGGAAGAGCACGAGATATAGGAAGGGTAGACTGGCGGGTGTCAGCGGAAGCAGGCGCTGAAAGAGCTCTTGATTTGAGGCTGTCTGTACTAGTAGCAGATGATCGAGCACTGGTTACCGAAGGACCCGATGAAAGTTTCGAGGTTTTAGTGATAGCAGTAGCAAGTGTAGAGGTCGCCGGTCGATTTAATCGATTAGCAGCAGATGTGGCATCGCTACCAAATGCCCGCGAAAGCCGCGCCCTAGTCGCCGTCGAGGCAGGCGCATTGGCAGTCGCTGACCTTGCAGTGGGACCGACGCCAGGCAGCGGAAGACCGGCCGGTCTAGATGACGCCGTAACTGATGTTCTGGGAATACGAGCAGCCGTTGTCGAAAGTCCTTCTGTCGTGTGCGATCGAGTAATGGTGCGAGGAGCAGCAATGCTCGGTCGCGAGTTTGGAGCCCGAGAGACTGTCGCGGCAGTTGACACATTACTGGATATCGACCCGGATCGGTTCTTGACTTCGGTTCTGGAAGAAGGTACAATGCTTGCTCTAGGCACGCGTGCAGTAAGAGTGGCCTGTGTATCGCGATTTACGATTCGGGCTGCGCGGGTCTCAGCACGTGCCGCAGTTGTCATCTGCCTGGCAGATGAAGTCGGATTGGCATTAGGCAACGTTGAATGTGTGCTGGTCGACCTAACAATTGGTTGAGGGCGAGGTAAGTCGATACTGTTTTGCGAGGCACTACTAGATATAGGGACACCTCCAGCAGAGAGGGAGATTCGACGGGAGCCAGTTGTGTGAGGAGCCATCTTTCCTCTAACTTTGGGTGCAGATGGTGTCACTGTTGAACTCGAAGAGGTTTTATAGGTACGCGCTACAGATACAGTTCTGGGTGGAGAGCTAAGTCTAGAAGCCGATGCTGCAGCACGTTTATCCGCCTTGACACGCTGAATAATCTCAGCAACTTTGGACAAGCTCTTCGACCGACTAAGAGTAACAGGCTCCTTCTCATGAGCTTGATCCTCATCTACAGTTGAAAGTGTATAACTAGTACGAGACGTCGGTAAAGTGGCCTTGGTAGTTGCCTGAGCTTGGGCAGCGATTTTTGATGGTCTCGCTTGGCGAGGTCGCAGAGTAGCGGGCATCGTCATCGTTTCATCCGCACCCAACATCGTCCTAATACTCATCAATAAAAGGCCTGGTGTATGATTGGAAAACCTACATATCCATTTTGGCAAACATGTCGTCTTCGGCATGCAGTAAATCCACAAAGCTCTCCTCCGTCCCTGAAGCTCTCTTTGGTTTTCCGACTTTAGCCATGAGATCTCTCACGTCCATTGTCCTATCACCATCATGGCCAGTACATCCGGCAGCCGCTCGAGAAGCTGTAGCAGGCGGAATCGTCAGCATGTAGCTAGGTCCTTCATCCAAAGTCTCGCGAGCAATCATCTCCTCGTCACAAAGAAGGTATGCAGTCTTTTGAGGACTAATGGGCAGGAGAGTGCTTTTGTCAAGACCAATCAGCTGTTCTGATTCTTCCTCACCAACAGCCGCAAGACTGTTGCCGGAAGAAGAAGCCGGGAATGTACGCCTTGTTTTGGATGTGGGAAAGCCACGGAGTGCATTGGAGCGAGGAAGTGACTGAGCTTTGACCGACGATGAGCGAGTAGGAGATACTGGCCGAGACTCTGTAGCAGAGTCGTTAGAACCATTGGAAGAGGTGGTCATGGTGGAATCGCTGCCGCACCAAGGTGGCTCGACACGGTGAAGAGCATTAGTGGAGGCAAGAAGGTGGGCCTGCTTCGCAGGCGAAGTCGGCAGGAGTGTAGACTGACCAAGATGCTGAGAGGAGACAGGGTTGATATCTCTTTGTCGTCTCATCATGAACGGGTCGCTGGTAGAACGATTGATGGTGTCTCCCTTTGGTCTGATATCGCTCAACTCAAATTCCAAACTGTCATCCCCTACACTACTGGCGCCGCCGAATAAGGAACATTCCCCGATAAGAGAGATATCTCCCATGTTTGGAAGATGAAATGAGGCCGATAATCTCGGTGCAGGTGCAGCTTGAGGGTTGACCGATTGGTCTGTACAGGTGGAGGCGAAAGAAGACTGGGAGGTTGACTGATCGCAAGTTACTTTTTCGTAGTGTGGGCCGACGTGAAGTGCATCTGGAGAAATGGAACTGTCGCCACCTCCCTCGATAGAGCTGCTCAATATGGTAGGATGATTGGCCATCGGGCCGCCAACTTTGACTGGACTCCCCTGAACCCTCAAACTATCCCTGCTGCCCTTGTCGACTTCCTCTTGGCTTTCCGACGTAGGAAGGTCGGGAGTACTATATTGAGAGATGGAATGAGAGACGATTCCTTCAGGAATATCATCAATCCTCCTTGATCCGTTGGGAGTGTCTGGTAGACGTGGCAGCTGAGGAAGGTATTCGTCAAGGGGAAGGCCATTGAGGCCCAGCATGGCTCTGGAGAGAGTAAGTTTGGTAAGACTTGTTGAGATGGCCAACTTACAGGGATAGCCTGGCCTTCTGATATGTTGTAGGTGGGGACATAGGTAAGCAATACAAGTATTCGGAGCTTCTCCGGAAAAAGTTCTGGAGGGACCAAGATACGTTGCTGTGAGGGAGTTGGTGAAGAGTCAACAAGCCAAAAGACCAAACATCCCAAACATCGCACACAACAAACCAGGCGCGTTTTCGAGGAACGCGTGCCTTATGTTTCTGTTTGAGTAAAATAGGCCTGCGCGTTAAGTTCCTCGTTCTTATGTTTTACCTTACGCAAGTACTTTCTTTCTATCGTTCAAGATGATAACTAAATGTTGATTAGGAGAGTAATCCTCATATACAATAAGCAGAGATATCATTCCCGGACATAATATCTCACATTCGACAAAATGCGTGATATAAAGAAGAAGCAGCAGTATGAAACCCTCTCCCTCTCTATTAATAATAATCGACACGTTCTTATCCAAAATCTCCCCGCCCCGAAGAGAGTATATCTTCTGTCAGTCCATCCGGGCATACCACACAGAAGAACTCTTGGTCTTAACAGGCCGTCATACAGGCGAATAGCAAAGTTTCCATACCATCAACTAGATTGATCGTATGCGTGCTGGACAAAATCCAAGCAACCGGCGTGAACAAGGACTTGTCTCTTTTCGAGGTTCAAGACGAGATGAGTAGTATACCGCGCCAACATTGCTTTCGTAGGTATTATCGGGAACCGCAGGACAGATACGATGCGATGATATTCATATTAGTTTCGGGAGGAAATGTCCCCTTTATGTACAGGACAGATATGAGGTGAACCAATGCAGTGCCAGGTTCAGTTGGAATATGACAGAAAGAATGTAAGATTTGGCTAATTTGGGTAAACAAGAGGAATATCAAAGCAAATCAAAGTCCAATGCGCGATTCGATGATGGTAATTGGGGAAATAATATGTACAGTACACTACAGAACATGACTCATCTATACTGTCGTTAAGAGGCATGACTTTACAAAAGCAAAGCCAGTCCTACAGCCGCAGGACCAAGAACGGTCGCGAGGCTTGCGCGCAGACCAGCTGTCGCGCCAGAATCGACATTTTGCGATGCAGATGTCCCTTGAGACGAACCGGAAGAAGCCGTCGAAGTGCCCGCAGCATTATCTGATGAGCTAGAATTTGTTTGGGCAGGGATAACAGATGTCGCTGGGAGTGTGGCCACTTCGGAAATGGATTGAGTCTCAATCTTCCCAGAGCCAACCATGATTATCTATGGAGAGTCAGTTTCATATATTCAAGGCGCAGGGAACCGATCTACTTACCTTGCCTTGCGAAGGAATCCCGTCAACCACTAAGAAAATCATAGCTGGCCCAGGTTGGAAGATGTTGGCGTTGGGAGGCATCTGACTGACATGCAAGGTAACTTCTCCTGAAGCCTCATCCTTGGTGTAGGTGGAGTTCAATTCGAGGTACCTCTGACCCATGTTCATCGCGTGAGTTGAGAATCCAGTACGGATGACGACAACCTTGGTGTTGTCAGAGTTGGAGGATGAGTTGGAAGGAGTGTAAGACACATTGAAGTATTCTCCACCGTAGCTCAACGAAGAGGGCCAAGAACTAGAAGGCTCAGGGCGCGGCTCATTGTACCAGAGAGGGTACCATTGCTCGACGCTATAGGATGTGGGCCACTTCTCAAAGGTGACGTCCTTGTTAGGGTTGGAGCCAGAGACGAGGATGGATGAGTCTGCAAGAAGGATAGCGGACGAATGGTACATGCGTTCTTGAGTGGTCATGCCGAGACCTTCGCGAGACCATCGGCTGCCAGCAGGGGCGCTGGGGCTATGCGATGTCAGTCATTGGCGTCTGGTAGCTGATAATTAAAGCTTACTCGTAAATTGCGGGCTGATAGAGAGGTTGCTGTCCATAACTTTGTCCAATGGAATAACCTTCGTCACCATATCCCGCGGTTCCCATTGCAACGCTAAATCATGAAGTTAACTTTTATTTTCTCGAAGATCTTGTTGCTGGTTTGGAACGCACCCATTACCCATCCACATTTTACCGTCAGGCATATAGATGAACTGCCCCATGCTCCTTCCTTCAAGCATGTAATCATCATCCTCATATGTGGGCTTTTCGTCCTCGGGACTGATTCTAACACAGGTGTTGTCTGCAGGCACTGCAGTCACGTTGAACTGCGCGCCACCGTCAGAAGAAAGGTTGAAATTGGCAGCGCTACCACCGCAGAAGAGGACAGTAGCAGAATAGCTGTTGGCAGGTGTCAAAGGAAGAAGAGCGGTGGCGGCAGATGCTGGGTAGACACGGACCGCATAGGGCATGTCAGGAAGAGGAGTCTCTTGTTGGGCATCCAAATCATAGAGGATAGTCTTGTAAGCAGCTTGCATGAAGAGCTTGCCTGAATAGGAAAAAATTAGTTCGTATGCGCTTCGTAGCTGTAAAACTTA
>NC_026745.1:1077500-1090000 GCF_000149245.1 Cryptococcus neoformans H99
GCCACGTATCTCCGACCAAATGCCCCCCTCATTCTCATTTGGAATCTCGAGGCTAACGACCCACAATGGCAAGCCGACCTTCGCGAAGCTTATCAAGGCTACGATCTTGACAGTCCCCAGTACTACAAGGGCCTTTGGCGCAAAATGTTTGAAACCCCTGCTTACAAAGAACTCTTTGGCTCTTCCGAAGAGCACACTATTCCATGGTCTGTTGGAATCACCGAGAGCGGTGTCTTAGACAGGTTGTTTAGCAAGAGCTACCTCACAGAGCAACATTTGAACGGAGAAAGGAGAGAAGAATTTATCAATAAGGTAAAGGGCATCGTCAGTCAAGCTCCTCATGAGTGGATCAACAAGGAAGTAAGTTATATACGCACGTAAATCAGACAAAAACTAATGACATGAGTAGAAGGGGACATTCAAGTACAATTACAACACCGATATTGTCATTTGTAGACGCAAGGCGTAGAAAGCTGTCTTTTGACCCAAGCTTTAGAGTAAAGTCGGAGATTAAAAATAGGCCTGAAGACAATCTGAACTGAAATGCATGAAAAATATTATTCTTCACAACGTCTCTATTCGTCCCCTAAATCCATTCATTTTGAATAGCATTTGTCATGAACTTCGACCACTGATCTCTTAGGTGACGTATTCACACTCATATCGTCCCTTGACTCCTTAACCTATTGATTAATTTGATATTCACATATTCTCTCCTCCACGTGCACGTAACTGGCCTCAGCCCAAGTTACGCTTTTTTCTCCCCACCGGCGGTGGCGTTTCCAGAACCAGAGCCTTCTCGCTCACCCCTCTCTCTTCTAGGACCAGCAGAGCCAAAGCCTCGACCTCGACCCCTGAAGCCTCCACGACCACGGCCACCCGGTCCGCCGAACTGGCGGTTGTTGTATCGAGGGACGGTAGGCTTTGAGATGCTGACATTGACGGGGGTATCTCTGATAGTCTATGGTCGTAACTATAAGTATAAAGTCAAATAACACCTGAGAAAAACATACGCCTGTGGAAGCTTTAAGAGCTTCGTTCATAACTTCCTCAGAGTCAAAATCGAGATATCCAAAGTCCTGCGCCGAATAAGCCCTCATTCAAAGTATGTTATGATAGCAATTCACCTTTTGTTGCTTGGTAAACTGATCAAAAATGATCTTGACCTGGATAGCCTTCTGACCCGATTCGCCAACAACAGCCTTCAATTCCTCTTCAGTAGTGGGAGTGGGGAGGCCCTTGATGTAAAGAGAGTATCGCTTAGGCTTGACATCTTCGGTGAATTCAGCCTTATCCTCATCTTTTTTCTCGCCCTCATCGGAGATATCATCAGCCCACGGGTTACTTCCTTTCTTTTCCTCCTTGTCTTCTCCCCATGGGTTCTCATCCTGCGACTTTTCTTGGTCTTCATCCTTCTCAATAGGGTTGGCATCCTTCTTCTCCTCTATCTTATCGGTATCCTTAATCTTTTCGGGAATAGCATTACCGTTGGCCGCAAGCTTCTCCTTCTTTTCCTCCTCATTCACGCCTTTCTCTCCCTCTGGTTTTCCGTTCTTTTCATCTTTTCTGCCATTAACCAGACTAGCAGCGGCGGCTGTCTTACCAGAAACAGCAGCCTGAGCCTGAGCTTGGGCAAACATTTGGCTCTGGGACAAACCACCCATAGAAGAAGCGGGGTTAGACCCGAACTGGCGAGTGTTGCGCGGGCCGGGGGGAGGTCGAGCGGAGAATCCGGGACCCATGCCGGGGCGGACTGGAACTCTTCCCTGAGAGGCGAAAGCGCCAGGGGCACCATGAGCACCAAGAGGGCCGGAAGCAGGGGGCATGCCTTGAGCGGGAGGGGGACGCGCGCCAACGGGACCGGGACCAGGTCGACTGGAGAATGACTTGACAGAGTTCAAACCGGAGGGTGCTGAGGAGATGGTGGTACCGGTGGGAGGGGCGGGACCCTTGCCAGTTCGATGGGCAAAGTTTACACCTAACAAAGTGATTTAGCTAGAGCAATTCCTTGCGGAGAGTTGACGTACCGGAAGACTTGGTTTCTGCCGAGACGCGGCTGTCGCTGATAGAAAGAAGCATGTTGCCAAATCCAGCATCCCTGGGTACTGTCAGCCGATGTGCTCATGCCATTACCCTTTTACTTACGAAAGGCTCCAGTGCCATGTGTTAGCCCACATACCATCATCGGCAATTGGGACGTTGTCGATAGCAGAGAGAGTCTTGTGGAGCAAAGCGGTTTGTTTGTCACTTTGAAAGAGTCAGCGGGATTATAGGGAGCAAATATGAGATAACGACTCACTCCAAAGATCCGAAAACTCGGTCTCGCACTTGGTCGAACAACCCTTTGAAATCATCTTTCGCTTGTTGCGTCTTTCGCCTGTATGACTCAAAATCGGGGTGGATAGAGTATTCGTTGTAAGAAACAGGATATCGGACTCAAGCGCCATCAGTCACAAATTCTACTTCCACTGACAATGCGCTTACAATGTAAGCCGCAAGAGATGGTAAGATCAGCTTTGATGGCATTTGAAACAAGAGTCATAAGGCCATTTCGGCTAGTGGGAGCGGTCGACACAAATAGACGGGTCTCATCAGGGTTGAAAGTCTAGATGGTCAAAATGTCAGCATAAAAAACACGTCCACTTTCGCGTCATGGCTTACACGTTGAGCGGTATCTATCAGTTCCCCGATCTGGAGAGCCGTGGTCCACATTGTTCCCTGGGCACCAGCAATGCTGCCATGACCTTCTCCTGGTAGCTGTTCAGTGATTTTCGAGTTTTTTGAATAGAACCCACCGTAATCGACTAGAAAAATCGTCAGTTTAGGAAACATATTATAGACAGACATGCTTACAGAGCTTGTGATCAGCAACGGTCCCACCCAAACCCAATAATCTCAACTTGACACCTCCAACTTCAACCAGTCTTGAGGTAGCCTCATCAAGAATAGCCAAGTTTTGGACTCCATATTCTCCTGTCCTAAACTTCTCGATTACGTTCACATCCTCCACCAAACCCCACGTTGTGAAAACCGGGACTGGGAAGTTAATGGCACCTGACAAAAGGTGAGGGAACTGAGAAAGGGGGAAGTGAACCGAAGAGTTGTTAAGTTGATTGATGAGAGCTGAGCGTCCGGCGGAAGGAGGGATGCCAAGGAGCTGAGTTCGAGCTGCCGGAGGAAGCAAAGGCGAGTATTGTATGAGGTGGCGCAGAATTCTGATAACGTCAGTCAGTCTACCCCTCCTTTTCCTGGAATTTTTTTCCAGCCTGTTAACTGCCTCGGGTTGACTCACTTGTCGTTCATGCGATCCACACTCTCAGCAGTCATGAAGCCAAAGTCACCGGTGTGAATGACAGCAGTTGCATCATGCTCCCGGATCAGTCTGTTCAGTTCATGGTCTGTGCGCAGTGACAGTCAGCACGTATGCCTCATTTTTCATCCGGCAGGTTTTCACGCACAGTCACCACGGATGTCAGCTACACAGAGGATTCTGCCTGTCCTGCCGGCAAAGACAATCTTGGGAAGAGCCTGGGTATTGAGAGGAACCTTTTCGCCGACGATGGCAGGTGTGGAGTTCGTCTGTGGGGTGTGTGTCGCCATGGCAGGAGTGGATATGGATGAGGGGTATGGGGATGGGAAGGGGATGGGGCGAGAGGTATAGATGGAAGAAATAGAAGAAGCTCCTCAAGTGAGGAAGTATCCCAGTACATTCACCCCTTGGAGATTGATTCTATTGTCAGTTTCTCGGGATGTTACACGTCATCATTTTTCATCAATTTGCACACTGCACCTCAAAGGAGAAACATCTACAATCCACACATCGTCCCTATATACCTAGTAATCATTTAAATATGTCGTTCGGAGGGTAAGCGACCGCAGAACCACGCCTTTTGGATGCTAACCCAGCCTACAACCACAGATTCAAGTTTGGCAACCCGTCAACAACCGCCCCAGCAACCGGCAGTGCCCCAGCAGCTTCAAGTCCATTCTCGTTTGGTAATACGAGTACATCAACCGCGCAACCAGCTGCTGGTACGAGCAGCACGGGGGGTGGACTATTTGGTGGATTTGGACAGAATCAGCAGCAACAACCGCAGCAGCCTGCGGCAGGGGGATCATCCTTATTCGGAAGCTTTGGTGCTAAGCCTGCAGCTCCTGCCGCAGGGACAACTGGGGCCGGAGGAGGACTATTTGGAGGAGCCAGCGGCCAGCAGCAACAGCCCCCCCCTGCTAGTGGCGGACTTTTTGGGTCGACTACTCAGCCTCAGCAGCAGACTCAACAAACTGGCAGTGGGTTGTTTGGATCAACAACTCAACCTCAACAGCAACAACAACAAACGAGTGGTCTCTTCGGGTCTACAACGCAGCCTGCCCAACCATCTGGTGGATTGTTCGGCTCTACAGCTCAGAGACCAGCTGGTACCGGTCTTTTCGGATCAACCACTCAGCCCACTCAGCAATCTACGGGCACCGGCCTGTTTGGGTCTACCACTCAACCTCAACAATCCACAGGTACCGGTCTATTTGGGTCTACGGCTCAAACCGTCCAACAGCCAGCCAATGCCGGTCTCTTCGGGTCCACAACTCAGCAGCAGAAGCCCTCTACCTCTTTGTTCGGCCAGTCGACAGCCCAATTAGGTGGCTCAAGTCTTTTTGGACAGACTACCCAACCTGCGCAGAATCCGCAACAAGAATTGAAGACTTCTGCCAATCCTGGTACTAATATAGGCGCCGACAAAACTACCAAATTCTCGGACCTTCCAGAAGCGGCCCAAAAATATATTGAGCAGCTTGAGTATGTCTTTTTGCAATGATTCCACTTGTCATACTGACTTAATATAGCGTCGCGATAAAGAACCAAAAGTCCATCGCATCCACTTTGCAGACAGAACCTCTCGGACGAGCTATCTGGCAAACGAGTCTTGATGTCAAGTCAGCTACAGAAGTAAGTGTTCCTTTTTTTTTCTTCGTTCAGCTCCTTCTCACACTTTTAATAGGAATACAGCTCCATCTCACACACTTTGAAATCCCTAAAGAACAGCATATCTCAACTTCGCGATAAAATGATTGACCAATCAAGGGATATTGAACGAATCAAGGAGATCTGGGACATATATACGTCAGGCGAAGGCAGAATGGGACAAATCAGGCTAGGAGCTTACAAGGAATTTCCTCACGAGTGAGTATCGTGCATATCAAAAGACGCTGATTTGTCGCAGATTCTTCTCCAAGGTTGCTAATTCGATGGAGGAAAGAGTGACGAGATACAAAAAGACTATCACAGTACGCCCATGTTCGCGTACCGAGTCCCAACTGATCACGTATCTCATCACAGCAACTGAACCGTGTGGTTGCTTCCCTCTCTTCTGACTTCCAAGCATCGTCACCACAAGTCATCGTACAGACCATTAACAATCATCAGCAAGCTATTCTTGCTGTCGCAGCTCAGTTAGATCAGTTGCAAGTGCGAATGAATGGATTGAAAGCAGAGTTCACGTGAGTTTTCGTAATTTTGGTGCAGTGCATTTCTGACAGAATTGAAGTGCGGGATGGAGAGATAAGACAGGATCAGTGAGGGATCCGTTCGAGATGGCTAGGGAAGAGAGGAACGTCAAGGTGTAAACTGGACATAGTAATGGTTTGGTATGCATTACTGTGATCATCGCCTCGCTACTGATACTCACAAAGTTACATTTCATCCTTTTTCTATTCTATAATCTCAATTTACTTATTCAATCTACTTAAAGACTTCAAGTCTACGCATTGCTTAGACAGAATGACATTACAAAAGGGATCACAAATTATTAAACAGGTTTCACTACTACTGAGGATGATTAGTTTCATTGTAACCTCGGCTTTTTCGACTTCCATTTCTCTTCAGCCCTTGATCGCTGGGTAATTCCTTCATTCTCCTCATTGCAGAACCTGCATGGATGGGAACTGGCGTGCTCGACAGCCGCCTGTGGCCGCTTTTGACATGGGAATGACACTGGGGACAATCCTCAACTACACTATTCCTCCTACTGGCACTTGGAACTGAAGATGACCTGTGATGGCCCCCGATGGGACTGTATGAAGGTAGTGGACCACAAACTAGGGGCGCAACCTCGCTGCCCGCCAATCCTGCTGCAACTGTCGGTGTCATCCTCGCATGGTTGCTCCAACTTGCTGGCTGATTTACCCAGCCGCCTGCGCTTCCCACATGTCTAACCTGACTAATCGCACCAGCTGTCGAGGACATATCCGGGGCATGGCCGGCGTGAACACGACCCATGGAGCCGTTCCATCCATCATCTTCTCTATAGCCTCCCAAACTGACGCTGGAAGGAGCGATCACGCTGCCTCCTCCACCACCGGCGAAAGACATAGCTCTACCTTCAATCATACTACCCCTTCCTACGTACGAGTCGCTTCCAGCAAAACGTTGCTCATTCTGGACTGCAGCTGTATGGGCCGATGGTGCATAGGTTTCGCCATGGTAATGTGCCCAGGGGTTCCGCAATCCGTTAGGCATAACACTGCCTGGAATGTGGCGTATAGGAAGGAGGTCACATGCTCGTGCTGGGCTAGAAGAAGGCATGGATGACCAGCCACGGTAAAACGCAGCATTGACTGCCAGTTGATGAGGGGCAGGTGTTACTTCAGTTGGCATGATGTGTATTGATGGATATAAATGGTGCTCGAGGTTCTTCCAGAGTACAAAGTGGAAACTGGGTGAACTATATTTAAGTTGATTTCTTCAAAAATGTTGTTTTTGACAGGCGGTCAACGTCTGGTCTGAATTGTCAACATTACTACAACTTTAGTCTTATAGCCGTCAAAAGCCTGGCTCCCCGTGTACGATTCACACCTTCCTATGTATCCCTACATTCAATCCGTTCAACCCCCTGATATATCCCTTCAGCTCTATTAAAGAATGTGGTTTGGGGCGGACCTTATTACCAATTCGTGCGACCTCTGTCTACCGTTCAGGCGATGAGGTGAGTCGCATCATATGTGATGCCATGACTTCAGAGGTGACATGCACGTTAGCCAGTCGAAACGAGCATTTTCTCAAAGGAGGCGGAAGGAAAAAAGTGAAAGGTGGGGGTGATAATTTGCGTTTGGGAATCGAATGGAAGACGACATTCAAAGGACTTGATTCGTTGTTGTCTGCGGTCGGTCCATCATCATATTATTATATCATCATTGTTGCAGGTTTCGGGATTGTTTCAATCCACGCAAATTGACCACCAAAAGCGCTAAACACAAAAGGCGGAGCCTCAGGTAGAGAGAGGACATAAATAGAGGAGGAGGAAAACATACAAAAGAAGGAGAAGTACGTATTGTCCTTCTCCAATAAGCTCGTTTTTTAAGAAGATTTACAAATTGCACACTAGCTCAAGTTATTCACTACGCAAAAATCCACTGTACACGATTGCATGTTGTGCATGCGAAGTCAGCTCATGAACAGGAGATTAAACTTTAAAGAACTTTGTGATCAATCAAACCAGACACGAGATGAGTATGGCTTAATTGCATGGAAACATAAAATAAAATAATCACGAATGCATGAACACAAAGCGTAGAAAAAATACAATCTGCAGGCAATACGACCAATTATGACGAAGACTTCTTTCATTCATACACATCATGTATCCGGCTTGACCTCGCCAGAACCCTCAGCTTCGAGTGCGCCCTCCTCAGCTGGCTCCTCTTCAAGGACGCCTACCTCAAACTCCCCCGACACATCCCACCTGCTTCCTGGCGCATTGGTTCCCAAGTACTTTACAAACTTCATAACTCCGGGATCACGAAGAACAAGCAAGAGTTTGTTGAATGCCACAGGTTGGGTCAACAAAGGCCCATCATCCTCGTCACCACCTTCAGAATCAGAGTCAAAGTCAGAAGGAGAGAATTGGTCGGGATCGAACTCAAGCTCTTGGCCCCCGATTGAAATTGAAGGTCCGTCCTTCTTCTCGCTGTTACCGTTCGCCTGAGGTTTAGGCTTCTCTTCAACCTTCTTTCCGTTGGATTCCTTGGGCTCCTGAGAGTGTTCCTTCGAGGCCTTCTTTGCCACAGAGCTTTGGTACACTGCAGGATCCTCATCCTCGTCAGGGGCGGCGAGATAAGCCTCCCAACCACCATTTTCAACCAAAGCATCCTCTTCGTCACTCCCTGCTGGAACATCGGCCCACCATGTCATACCCAAAGAGACGTCCAGTCTAGCATCTCCATCCTTGCCTTCACCGTTGGCAAGGGTGTAATCGAGACCGTTTCGGAATCGGCGAGCTTCGTTGCGGTGGCCAGTGGGAGCAAGTGAGGAGACCACAGAGAGCCATGCTCGGAAAGCCTCGGAGGGGAATAACACGTTATGGATAGACTGGATTATGGGGGTAGAGGTGGTAAGGGAAGTGAGACTGAGGTATCGGTGTTTAGAGGAAGGACCTTGGATGATCCAGCCGTCACCTTCACCGAGCTCCTGAGGAGGAATAAGACCTTCATAAGAAGCTTGGTCCTTCTTATCAACACCTTCAGTCTCTGCCTTGAGCTTAGCCGCAAGTTCAGGCTGAAGGAAGTTGTGCAAAACAATTTCGGAAGCTTCAACGAATTGCCCAGAAAGTCGCTCAAGAGTCGCAGCAGTGAGGTAAGACGGGGAGAGATAGTTGGAAAGGAAAACAATGTCGGAGGGCTTGAGGCCGGGAGGAGGAGCGGTGTTATAAGGGGTGAAGGGCGCTGAAGGCGCGGCTGTCTGTAATGACTGTAAGATACGAATAATTGTATTTGAAATAATGAACTCACAATTTGGGCCAGAGAAGAGAGTTGCATTTGCTCCTTCTCCTTGTCGATGGGGGCATAGCCCTCCTCGCCTTCGACGGGTCGGTGGAACCAACCACTAACACTGAACCTCCTACGGCCTTCATCGACTACAACCTCCTCTACAGAGTGGTAACTTCGTCCCGGTTGCACCTGGATGACAATTAGCATCGGGTCCAATATTTCTCACTGTAAACGTACCTCAAAGAAGACAATTTGACCCCAAGTAGCAGAGACCTTTGCAAATCGCTTCACGCTGGGAGGACCAACTTCTTCTCCAGTTTCTACGGGAAAAAGCTCCAGAGAGCCGCCCCAAGCAGGGTCCCATCCCTTGAGGAACTTCCCATTCGCAGAACGCTGAAGAGCTACGTTCTTAGATTCCGGCGCCTCTTCGATGGAGTAAGGGAGATAGAGAATGTAAGAGATGAGACGGGTGGAGATAGAGTCGTCGTGTAGTAGAAGGTGGGAACTTAGTCATAGAGGTCAGCCTGCGAATCAGAGATATAGGTATAACGACTTGAATCACCCTTTAGTGTAGAGAGCGGCAGACAAGTCGGTCTTTGTACCGGAAAGAGGACCACAGCCAGTAACCTGACGGACCAAATTTCTAAATTCCTGGGAATACAAAGCGTCCTTCAACCGCGTCAACAATGGCAACGCCTCGAGCGTTTCATCAGGAAGGTGTTCAGGACTGAGAGAAGAAAGATCAGGAGTTTGCTGAATTTTATAGATGTCTGTCTCCTTTTGCTCCCAACCCCATCCAGGAAGGCTGCCTTCCTCGCCTCTCATGCCGAACTTCTTGGACTCCTCCACGACACCTTCAAGCTTCATGTGCTCGTCAGCTATGCGATCCCTCCATGCCTTGGCCAGGCCGAAGGGCTCGTGTACATACCAAGTCATCGCTCAAAAGGTCACTAAGGACGGCATGTTTAAAAGGGGCTGCGTTAACGTATTTTTCCCTGTAGGCGGCCACTTGCTCGGCCGAGGGGTGATTGATGGAACTCAACACGGCATGTTCGGTATTGTTCCGGGACTTCTTAGCTGCCCTACCTGATGGGCTGCTGGGCGAGCGTTCTCTAACTGCTGCTGGCATGGTGTCGTGGGATTGGGGGAAGTGGATAATGTGAAAGAAGGGGAAAAAATATGGAAGCAATTGAGCTCGATTAGCTGTAAATTAAAGACCGGAAGAAATAGGAGACATTCGGGGGAAAACAAAATATTCGACAAGATCTCGTGACGCAAGGAGATACACTCAGGGTAACCCCGAACCGACGAGTCGGCAATCGGGCACATCCCTGATAAGGAACGCAGTCAACGCCTAAATGGATACTATACCGCCAGCATCGATAGGCTGTATCGAATCATACTGTTGCAGAAGTACCGATACGCCTTCATCATCAGACAGTTCCATGCAGGCCTTCCACAAACCTTCCCAGAGGTCTCTCTCAGGCAGAGGCAGAGTAGCCACTCTCGGTCAGTCTAGTCCCAGTCACTGTAAAGCATCGCCCACTGACACTAAGTCACCATGGCATATCCATTTTGCAGGCATGTTCATCATTGATCATTTTGAAGTCCATGATGGAGGCGGCAACCCAGTCCCTGCTGACGAAGAAGCCGTATGTGTCTTATTATTCATAATACAAAAGCTGACCCGGGGGAAGATAGGCGGAGGGGGTATTTTTGGTATGTTTAGGTTTTAAAATGCCCAACGCTGACAAGGCAGCCATGATTGCTGCTCGCCAGTTTCTCCCTCCAAGTCACTGCAGTCTATTGGTAGATAAGGGGGAAGACTTTTCAGATAAATTTGTTCACGATTTGGAAAGTCTGGGCAAGGAAATGGTTTGGTTCAGACATAGAGAAGGAAAGACCACCAGAGCGCTGAACATTTACTCTGGTCGACAAATAGGGTGAGCTGCCAATCTACGGTTTAAACCTTTTCCTGAACATTTACTTAGTGAAGGTCATCAGTCATTTAAGTATCTTTCACCTCAACTTCAAATAACACCGAAAGATCTGATTATGCCTCCGTCACCATTCGCTATACCCGTACCTCCGGAGTGGATCCATGCGGTCTGTGGGGTGCCTCGAATGCTCGACATTGTGGATGAGCTTGAGTCTCTGAAAAAGCAAAGGCATTCATCGACTGGATTGAGCCTCATCAAGTCACGCTTGGTCTGGGAACCTTTACCCGTAAGTTTCTCCAATGCATAGAGATCCCTTCGGCATTCTGACCGGTACACAACAAGTTCAGCTGCACTCCTGAGGAATTGAATAACATGATATCTCTGTCTTTTCGAATTGCAGTATTCAGCCCTAACCTCCTCGAACTTCAGTCTATACTCAGTATTCCACATTCCTCACCGCCAACACTCTCGCATGTCGAATTCGCTGCCTGGCAATTTCAAACATTACTCTTGAGCCGAACTTCTGGCTCTCAAATACCCGCCATCATTGTTCGTGCAGGTGAGCTTGGTGCATATACACTGTCATCAAACTGGACAGGATGGATTCCCGCATTCTGGACAAAAGCAGATCAAGGCAAGATTGTAGATGTGACAGGAGGAGGAAACTCTTTTCTTGGTGGATTAATGGCAGGTTTGCTTATCTCAGATGGTGATATGCGGACAGGTAAGACTGTTTTCAAAACCCATAGCTGAAAGTATTTCCATTGATTCCTTTCATTAGCATCCATATACGCTTCAACTGCCGCATCGTTTGCCATCCAACAACGTGGCCCGCCCCGCCTGCAACGATCAAATGGAGAAGAACTATGGAACGGCGAGGTTGTCTGGGACCGATTGAATGAGATGGCCAGGAGGGTGAGCCAGCAGGAAGGCGTAGATCGTAGGTCGTAAGGATCGTCAACTTTTGGATCTGGAAAATCATGAATAATGCATCTTCCATCTTGCACTCTGTCGGCCTTGTCTTGCATCCTGCTATCTTGTTTGGTGGTTGTTTACTAAATTACTGTTGTGATGATCAGATCTGGCATGTTTCATCTTTTACGGCGCCAGTCGGTCCCTTTTGTAAAACGGAGTTCGGGGGAGATGTCCGTGGAGGTGTTGACAAGAAGTCGAAACAAGCTACCGTGATACTACTTCTACTGTATCCGAACGAACGGATTCGTCCAAGAAGACAGATATCTCCTTCATCTCTCCTCGTAGTCAGAACATCACAGAGCATCCCCATATTTCAGTCAAACACACCCAGATGGACTCGGAAGACCGTAACACTGCATCTTCACAGCCATCACTTACTTCCTCTTCACGCCGTGAGCATTCGCATCGCTTCTGCCGCTGCAATAATCGGCAAGCTGACTTGCAAGCCTGTAAATCAGATCAAGCACCATTAGCGGGAAATCAGGGAAGCCCATCATTGGTTTCAGTGGGCACCAAAAGGTCGCTGTTAGATGGAATAGCTCACAATGGGGAATCGCCATCGTCACCCGCACCCATCTCGATAAAGCGGCGCCTGGTCCGGCCCAGGAAGATACGGCAAAGCCATGGTGATGTATCACCACCCGCATCGGTGGGACTACAAATGCCCAAGGAGACTTTAGCTGTTGCCGAATCAGAACCTCTCAAGCCCGCGCTCTCACCTTCACCGCCTCTTCAATCTTCAAAGCCCCCGTCTCGCCTTCCTTCCCCATCGATATCAACTCCTTCCTTCGCGGATGCGCCCCTCCCACCACCTCCTCGCTCAAG
>NC_026745.1:1092500-1095000 GCF_000149245.1 Cryptococcus neoformans H99
CCTGACACAAAGCACCGAATCTTCGTGGGCTTTAACACACTTTTCTGGCTCTCCATTACCCCCTTCTACGTCCCAAAGGCATATTTTACCGTCGCTTCCCCCACTCACTGCCATTACCTTCATTCGTTCCTTGACTTCTTTGGTCAAAGGTCCGATTTCAAGCTTAGAGAATCTTGATTGAGGGGAAGAAGCAAAAGACAAGCAAGGAACTTTGACGATAGCATGGGTCAATACGGAGCCAGTATGACCATCATGAAAGACCTTGACCACCCGCGGAGCAGGGGAAAGTTGCCAAAGTCGTAAAGTCTTATCGCGAGAACCAGACAAAAGCCAATCTCGCCCTATCACAAGGTTCCTTTTCCCTCCTGCCTGACTTAAATTTGGTAGTATACGTCGAGGAGAAGCGCCCGTCCCGTTGAGTGTTTCCACCACGGATAGCTGGAATTGCCCTTCTGTTGTGCCAGAAAGGTTGGAAGGGGTTCCTAACTGGACGTGACAGTCTGGGCAAGCCTGAAGCATATTGATCCGCATCGAATGGCTAATCAAGGATAACGAGTAGACTGCTTCAGAGTGACCTGGGAGGCCGCCGTATTTGACAGACGATATCGCGTCAATGGTTCGTGGTCGAGGGACTGGTGGCAGTGATAAAGGCTTGTTGATTTTTACTTCTTCAGGAGGTGATGGCATATAATTAGCCATGCCTATAGGCCTAGGAGTTTTCATCCGTTGTTCCAAGATATGATGCACAATGTATAAGTGCTTGAAATTAGCTTGTGGATTTGCTGATGGAACAGCGAGATGTGAAGCAATGGGAGGCTCCTCCTTCTTCCTAAATCCTTGGACATTCACAACCGACCTTTGTAAATGCACAGGAAGGCCTTCTCCGCTGCCTGCTCCCCCTCTTTCCCAGACATTCCGTCTCAATCCTCCGCTCATGCCTAGGGGATCTATTCCACCACCACCGCCCATTCCTCCTTGTCCATCTATAACGTCATAATGGTTGCTGAGGCGATCATCAGATAATGATATATCGAATGTCGGATCTTCGATATCATCCGTGGGAGTTGGAAGGGAGTATTGGGTTGTTAACTCTGCCCAAGAAATGGGTAGCGGACGAATGGGAGGGGAATTGGTGGCGCAGAGTAGGGCCCAAAGAGCTTCGTGAAGTATTTAATATGGTGGTTTTGACTGTACGTGTTCACTCACCTTGTTTATTACACAAATTTCTCCAAGTCCTGCTTACGGCACTACACTTCAAGATGTCATCGAGGTCCAGCCTGGCTAAGATCAGAAACGCAAGTTCCGGAGGTAAAAGCTTTGCATGTCTGTAAGTACTTCCCAGGTTGGTATATAGCGGGCGTGACTTACTCCCAGAATGTCCTTTTGGAGCATCGTATTAAGCCTCTCGTTAAGCGCGAGTACCTCTGTTCGTCGTTAGCGGGAGGAAATCTTATCTATCAGGGGAAGGATACTGATAGTATTTACCATTCCTTGGCATTGACCACAGAAGACTGGTGGCTAGTTCTGTATACTTATATGTTAGCAAGTCCCCTAACGCTTACGCTCACGAGCATGGGCCATGGAGATGATACTCGTCGCCCGCTGGACGCAACATACCTCGTCTCAGCTCAAGAGGTAATGTGAGCGCCTTCTGTAGTAGCTCGGCTTTAGTAGAAACATGTCGCTGAAGAGGGGGCGAGCCGGGCATGATGCACGGAGATGGAGGAGGCAAAGGAAACTATGGGCCGTATAAGATGACTTCGAAATCAGGAAAAACCTTTCGTTTCGGTTGCCAGCAGCACTTCAGTCACTCAGCACATAAACAATCTGATAAATTGAACCTCCACCGCGGATCTCAGTATCATCTTTCAGTCAGCTCTCAGACTGTTGGTGCATTTTTCAAACACTTGAAAATCTTTTTTTTTTAAGTGTGTGGACGACGGAAAACAGATAGCATGCAAAATACAAACAACCATGCAGCATAACCACTCATAAGATACATTAAGTCCACGCGCTAAGAAATAAAACAAAAACCCTTCTTCCACTGTTTACTTGAAGTTCTTACCGTCGGCCCATTCCCTGCCGTTCTCAACAAGGTCCCAAGCCATGGCACCCTCGAAGAAGGCCTTGTCGTCGGCGTTGTCGAGGTCAAGCTTCTTGAAGGAGTAAGACTCCCAGTCGGGAGCGACGTTAACAACAGGCTCGGCATCTTGGCCTCGGAGAACGAGGACACCAGTGATAACGGAGTCGTTGGCCTTGCCGAGGACACCGACAGAGCCGAAGAGGTACTTTCGGGAAGCCTCAAGACGGTTGAAAAACCCACCGACCTAGAATTATTATCAGATGGGTTCTAGTATCTGTCATATACATAAGAGCAACATACCTGGTTGCTGGACATGAAGACCTGGGTCAACTCCTCGTTGTATTTGAAATCAACCCTCCAAATGGAAAAGCCCTCCTTGTCAAACTTCTCGTAGAACCAGGCAAGAGAACCGTTGGC
>NC_026745.1:1100000-1185000 GCF_000149245.1 Cryptococcus neoformans H99
CACATCCATCTCTTCGTGGTATTGAATGGCCAACTACGCATTCTTCGTGAGGATTGCCTGTTTGACGACAAGGATGACCCGATTACCTTCTGTGCATCGGAAACAGTAAATCTCCCACCTTCTGCAATCATTAGGTCGCTCAACGTTTCTATTCCTTCCTCTGCGCTAAATAATCTTCATTAGTATATCATCGGGATATCCGTCCCATGACACTACATACAAAGCTCTCGCACGGATCTTTCCAATCCCGTGGATTCGATTGAATTTCACCATGGCATTCCATCTATTATCTAAAACTTCTAGCCTGGGTATGACCTTTTTCGTGACAAGATCGTAAATCATAAACCATACTACAGCATTGCTCTGGAGATAATTAGACATGAGCAAAAAGAGCTTAATCAAGCTGCTGAGACTTACATAGGGAGGAATTACTTTTTCCAAGTCACACAGCTTCAAACAAGGCTCACTGAACTCTCCATTAGGTGCCAGGGAATAAATGGCCCGAAGGGCATCACGGTAATCAATGTGAACTACAATAGCTGATATCAGCCACAATATCAACCTGAAAAACAGGTTGTTGGGTACCCCGATGATCTTGTATAAGCTGGTCAAGGGACTGAAAATCTCTCAATCCATTCAACAAAGCTTTAGTCGGAACAGTAAGCTCGTCATATTCTACGAGACAAATCAGTCGGTCGCCAGCGAGGGTAGGCAGTAAGTCACAGGACATACTTGGTCCATGTTGCCTTTTCAAATCATTCAAGTTCTCCAAAACGTCTACTATCCGAGGGGTTCTGCTAGATAGCATCCTGATGGTTTGCGAACTTTTCCATATTGGTCCAAAGGTGGTTTTTGGGCGAGACTGGACGGCCAGGGGTATTATCCGATACCCAGCCGGACGAGGAATAAGTCGAGATACGAACATCATGGTCGAGTAATGCCTGGTAACCGTTGTGTCTCTCGTGGACCACCGTAAGGTTTATAAATGGAAAGCTGGTTAAAGTTGACGTCTGTCATCTGGTCATCACTGGATGCAATGCACCAAATTGATGGCTGATTGATGAGCACTTGAAGCTTTCCCTATGGGAGAGGCCTGTGATGTGGCAGAAGGCGTATGAAAAGACGGGAAAACCAGCCATAATATGCTGTATGCTAGAGTGATGCCATTCAATGCCTCATTAATATAAAGTGAAAAATTACTCTTCAAGCACTAGTTCATGTCGAATTGACGATGCCTGGGTTAGTATCCGCCGTCTGTTTTTGATAATAACCGACACTGCTCGACGCGTCGTCTCGTATGTCACCTTAGTTGATAATTACGTAAACGAGGTTAAAGTGTTCGAGCGATGCACACTTCCACGGTTATGAGCTGTCAGTGCAACCAATCTTCAGCTACGAGCTTGATTTTGCATAGGACAGACCACGCAACACAGCCGATACGTTCAAGACGCAGAATATTTGCCCAAAAACACCATATATTGAGTTTTCACTGGTGCGCCCACCACTTCCGGACCAACCGATAACAACCTTCGCCAACCACCCAGAGCCATGTCCAAAGGCACCCGCTTCCTGACGCTTGCTATCCCATTGTTATTACTTTATATTCTCGCCCTCTATCATATTATACCTACTCCCCTCTTGCCCACAAAACTAGCTGATGATATACTGCCTGTGGTAAGCCCCATTTTACTGGGATGTTGATTTTAGTAGCTGATCAGCTGCCTTTTCTTCCGGCTTTTGCATAAAAGCTTCCCTGGTGGCTTCTTGTTTCCTTTGGGGCATATTCCCTCACTTCATTGGGGCTAGGCCTTGTGAGATTCCATGACTGTCCGGAAGCGTACGAGTCTCTGTTAAGCGAGATTTCCCAAGCACGGGATGAACTTCGAAATGCCGGAGTCGCTGTTGATTGATTAGGCGCTAAGAACGAAGGGATACAAGTGTGAATAATGTATCAAGTATATCTCTAGCGGAATCATTGAAAGAATCGATGGCTATGAGATCCCTGGTAATACATGGAATATCTAACGCACTTTGGATACTATGGGCATAACAACTAGTCCTTTTCTTCACAAAAACATCATCAACGTCAATCGACACCATCATGAACTCAACAGCTCCTGCATTTCTTTTCTCATGCGCTGTATCTCCTCCTCGTTCTCCTCTTCTTCCTCGGCCTGGACAGCCCACCCCGCGCTATCAGCGGTTCGCTTATGTATTGAGCGCACACGACTTACAGGTAAGGCAGCGCCCACAGCCCCCGCCTGACCCAACTTGCCGTCAGTGAGCTCATATAACACCTTGTCAACTTCCGCATCTGCTTCCTCTTCTATCTCTTCGTCATCTACAGAGTCGAGGGTTTCTTCCATCATCTCTTCCATGATTCCGCTCTGTAGTTCCAAGTTGGATGAACGATTAGTCCGAGCAATACTATTTGAAAATACAAAGGCTGACCTTCATCATCTCCATGCTCATTTCACGCATAGTGGCGCTCAGTTGGGGAAGCTTGACTAAAGCATTTGTAGTTTTCATGATTTCAGTACTCTTTTGGAAGGCTCCCGTGACTTTGACCATAGCTGCCCATCCTTAATTAGCTTCCAATAATAGAAGATCCTGCCCCGAATCACTCACAAAGTTGGTGCTGGAGTTGCATATTCACGCTCTTAACCCTTGCCTTTGAACTTTCCAACCTATCCCTCTGTTTGTTCGCTCTGACGACCTCTCTTGCCAAGATCTTTGCTGATTTCACGTCGTTCTTTTTCGCCAGTTGCTTCAGCTCTATTCTTGATCTCTGGGTAGCAATCTCGAGCTGTTATTCAGTGTGTGTTAGTTAGGTAGGTTATGACAGCGTATAAAGGAAGTATCGTTGTGCTAGGCATGGGGGGACGCACGTTACGGATCTCTTTGTCAAGTTGTCTCTCTTGTTGTCGCAGCTTGGTCTGCCATGACCGTACTTTCTCTTCTGGAGAGGGGCCATACAGCCATCTGTTGACAGACTTCATGTCTCCGTGATGATGAATTGATGTATGATTTTCGGATTGACAATCGCTGTCGACTGGGCCGGGTCGGAGTAGTGGTCATACTAGAGGAAATGATGATAATAGTTATTAGGAGGGCGAGTGGCAAGTCGGGAACAGCCGGGACGGAGGTCTACGCTTCTCCGTTCTGTTGACGCGTTCGCGATGGGCGAGAATCCAATGAATATATACAACGAACTCGAGCAGTACAAGTACGGACGATGGCCCCTACGCCGCCTACTTACTCTTCATTTCCCGCTTGTTTCGTTCAGCTGCTCGTACCGCTATAATGTGGCTTCTGACTGTGGTAGGAGAAATACTCGGCCAGAAACGTAAGCTCGCAATTTCTCACTGGTCTGCGGCTAATATTTATTCGCAGATTACACCTTTGCATTGCAGCAACAGAAAAGCTATACTTTCGGACGGAACAAAGACTGTGATATTGCATTTCCTAACAATTTGCGAATAAAGCCCGAGGAGGGAACTCTGGAAATATTGGAATGGGACTACACGAATGTAAGACTGATGACGAATTGGGCGACTGGAAATTATCTGACGCCGTAATAGAGGCATTCTCGACCTGATATTAAATGGCGACCTAAACCCAGCAAAAGAGGCGGTTACGGTTCTATAATTGCTGTGGGAAAACGTTCGGAGGCGCCTACTGGGTCATTAAATAAGGGCGACTACGATATAATCCCCATAAATAACGAGAAGGGAAGCGGGGTTTTTGTGGATGAAGTGAATGTGACAGGGATATCGTTTGCCGATGACATATGGTTCTTGTGAGTGTGCAACTTTGCTGCGTTCCGCAATGCTGACCAATATATAATATGCAGCCTGGAATGGAGAGATTTATGCCTGCTGTATGGCAAAATGATGGACGAACCGGACCCGATCAGAAACATTCTCAAAAATTATTGTATGTCTCCTCTATGAAAGCATTGTTCTAGAACTGATAGTAAGAAGGTATCTCTTGGACAACGGTATTTGACACATCTGATCCACCCCAATATGTCCTGTTAGATGCCTACCGCAATAACTGGGAAGCCAGATATGCCGTTTGTTGTGGAATACCTATCCTCCTTCCGAGCTTCCTTACCCTCCTTCAAAGTCGCCTAACGATCAACTGGCGGAAAACAGCAGACGCCTTCTGTAGCTTTAAACTTCCGCTTCCTGGTGAAGATGAAGCAGAGTATAGACCAAAAAACCATCAGAGCATTAGATTCCCTTCCAGCATTTGGCTTCCTGATAGACACAGGAGGACCTTGTATAGAGGATGGCATGTTTTGCTTTTGAGGGAGCAAATTGTAAGCAATGCCTTATCTTCTCTTCGCCTGCTCACATGACTACAGCAACCTAGAGAAGCATTCATGTACAAAGCGTTAGGTGCAGACTTAAAAGAAGTCATTGTTGAAGGCAATCCACCTAAAACCAGTAGCGATGTCGAGGAATACTTGGCGGACTGGCTTTCCTACGTGGACACTCATTGGGGGAGAAAAAAAGGGCTTGTCGCTTACAGCGCGAAGGTGAAGGACATGGCCAATGTGAAGATGATTGAAGAGACTTGTGAAAGGTACGTTGAATTGCACGTCCTCAGAGACCGTGGTTGCTGACCTATTTGCAGATTAAAGGTTAATTGTGCTTCGGTTGCTAGTGCTTTCGGAGCAGTCTTAAATGGGGGCGTTGAGCAATTCCTTGAGGGTGTGGATAGTAAACATAACAAACATGCCACTAGAGGTACGTGATATTGTTTCTACCCATCGCCATAAAGTTGAACGACTGTAGTAGGCTCTACTACCGCAGTCACCCTAGCAGCATCGTCTTCCGTGCCAAGTCCTTCAGCCGATCCCTTTCGCCGACTCACTGAAACACCCACTCCTGCACTAACACCCACTCCTCCCTCAGAGCCAATTGTGACTTCGGCTGTTGCTGAAAGCGGTAATGTTCTTGGTGTACCTTCCACTTTTTCCGACGAGACTGCGCTGCCAGTGCCCTTCGAACCTCCTAGATTATCACGGAGGAGAACGGCGTATACGAAACCTATTATCGCCGATGCTACTCCCGTTCCTTTTGCTTCTAGCGAACCTCAACATGTAACAGTGAACCCTGCTGGCACAGAAGAAGCTGTCGATGAGTGGCGCCCTCCTCCGGTCGCTGTCCTACGTCGGGTAAGTCATTTTTATTTCTGGCTTGCCTCCAGCTAAATCGACTGAACATCGCGGTAGCCTCAAAGACGAACTGTAGGAAAAGGAGCTCGAAATCCCCCAACGTCCGCCTCTTCTCAGCCTCTTGCCATCCATCAGCTCAATGCTGCCGATGCACATGTCATTTCGCATGACCCACACCCTTCATTCGCACCGAACTCCATGCCTTCCCAAGAAGAAGATTCACCGAAAGTAGCTTCGGGGCATTCGCGAACAGGATCGTCAGATTTCCCTTCATCGACACAACTTAACACAGTGCCTCCTATACAAACGCTACCTCGTCCCAGTCGACGTTACGGCACCACAACATCTATTACACGCCCCCAAGCTGCGTCCAGTAGGGTTTCCTTCGAGGAACCTGTCGAGGAAGATGACAGGCTGGAAAAATTGTATGAGAAGACGCGCAAGCAAGGTTTTGGACCTGCATCGCCGGCTAAAAAGGTGAGAACGGCAGATCGTGGGGGTGATGTGGAGATGGAAGATACCCAGATATCGAGTGCGGCTTCTATGATGGATAGAGAAAGGTACAAAGCTCCCAGCGAGATTTTGTGCATTGATGAAGAGCCGGAAGAGGAGGAAGAGGAGCAGGATCTTTTTGCGCAAACTATGCGAAGATCTAAAAGGCCAGCAGCGTCTGCCGTGGGTTTATCGGCAACTCAGGGTACAGCGTCTCAGCTATGGAGCAGAGATACAGACGGGAGAGTCTCTCAAGACTTGATGCCACCTCCTGCGCAACGTCGCCGTATCCAGTCACCTTCTCCTTCCCCTGAGCTTGGGCCTTCTGAAGGTCTGGCTCCACGTAGAGTTGCTCCTAGCCAGAACCGTTTCGACTTCCAAGATGCCATTCCTCAACCTATGACACGTGACGAACAATTTCTCCGGGTCGTTGCTGAGCATAAGAAAGCTAAAGCAGCTATCGACGACCTCGACAAAAGCTTTGATAGTATGCTCCGTATACCAAAAGCTCAGACACAGTCTGAGGCTGATAAGCCAGACTACTCGGTGTTGGACGAGGTTCCTCCCCCTAAGGCTGGTAACTATATTGCTGTGATGAGAACCAATAGTCTGTTTAGAAAAGACCTGGGACAAAAGAAAGAAAGGGAGAATAGTGAGGATGGGAGGCCCAATTTCAAGAAATTCAAAAAGGTGAATTCGTCCTACAGGTCTGTTATAGGCATGTGCTAATGACAAGTAATAGAAAAACGTCCCTCGCAGAGCACCTTTAAAGATGGTACTCACCACGTCAGTTGTCGACCCATCCAAGTATGAAGAGCCCGAACGTACGTTGCTTCACCCGGTCTTGTAATTCAGACGCTAACATTTAATATACTCACGCCTCAGCTTATTGGCCGACCCAAAAGAAGACGCAGAAAAAGTCTCAGACGCAATCCGGCTCTTTATCCGACCCAGAAGAGGATGATCGCCCGCTTTTGCCCAAACATAAACCTCGATTGTTGGTTGAAGATGACAATGAGGACGACGGTAACATGGAGTTCATGGCTACTGGACAAACAGCAGCTGGCAGAAGAGGGACACAGAGAAATCAAGTAGGGGACAATCGAATCACCCTGGGAACTTCCACGCAAAGGTCCAGGAGAGGCGAAAGCATAGCCTCAGATATGTACGACAACCAACCAGCTCGATCCGGTACATCAAAGACAGCCAATAGCAAAGCTGCTACAAAGGCTACTGCGGCGAGAGGGAGGAATAAACTGTTAATAGAGGATAATGATACAACAATTGATTGGGGGTCGGCGCCTAGCAATGCCAAAGGAGGGAAGAATAGCTTCGAGTCATCAGGGACGGCCACGCTGGACGATGATCGTTCTTCGACAGCTAGGAAGAGCACGCAGAAGAGAAAGGCGCTAACAGTGAATGTGGATGATGATGAGGATGTAGGTCTAAACCGTTTTTTTGAGGACGTTTCCAGTGCTTATCCATCAACAGGGATTTGGAAACTTTGGGAAGAGGCGAAGACGTTGATGCTCGATGCATGCTCATGCTGCAACAATACAGGGCCATAGTCGGTTCATGATTGTGCGGTACTACTGTCTATAATGCATAATTTATGACTATTGGTTTTGTGTACACCCTTGCCGGCTGACTCATATCTAATCTGCAGCAGTAAGTAAGGTTTATCTACTTGTTAACAAATCCTCGTTAGCTTTGTGTCTTATTTCACCCATTTTTCTTTCCTGCCTTCTCTTTCCATATCCAATATCAATAGGAGGAATACTTCAAATGGTCGATTTACCTATAAAAGCTCTATTGCCAGCTTACTGGCAGAAATCAAGAACTCAGGCTTCAAAGTCCGGCACCCAATATACATGACAGTTCTACCCCATACGGGGCGCCCATAAATTCTCAGGACAACCCGGCTTTGATATTCAGCTGATGACTAGATCATCGATAAGATCCTTTACTCGCTTTACTTCACAACAGACAGACCTTACCATGTCAGGAGACGTCTTTGACATTAAGTGCACATAGACGTCAGTAACGCTCAAATTCCAATCGGCTGTCGATTCTATTAACCTGGCACCACTTAAGTTGTGGTATGAAGGTTTCTTACGCCAGTCGCAAGTCCCTATAGTGGCCTTAATGAGGTTCCAGAGTCATTTCACGAAGGCTAAGCAGAGAATTCGATCGGTAATCTCACTTCGATCTGTTGATTGCGTGGGATGGTAACACGGATAGTCGTGAGATGAAATATGTCACATGGCTTTAATTAGAACTTGACGCCCTAAAATGGATCGGGAAAGTTGATAAAGGACGCTACACATGTGCGGCAGACCAACAAATCCGATAGCTGAAGAGAACGTGATGATACATACAAATGTTCTAATGACTCAAGACAACAAGATCATACCCCCTACACTCTTCGATTTTCTACCAGAAGCCCTTTAATCACTCGCCAAACTCCATATAAGATTTGCAGTATACACTTTTGAGCGTGAATTATCGACCACAACGGAGTGTACATCCTCTTTGGCATCGTTTCCTTATACCGTCATTAGTAATTTCGCGTGGGACTATGAAGATCATATACATACTTATCAGGACCTTTGTAACGTTGGATCCGTCTTTCGATGATACTAAAGAGAATCCAGCCTCTGAGAATAGTTTCAGTCGAACACTTTCTTCCTATGTTAGCGTCCATCCTAAAAACGACTATTTCTTTCACTTACACCTTGCCATCCGCCCAATCCCCTTCACCAATTTCAATCTTTTCAATCTCCTCTTTGGCAGATTTCCATTTGCCCAACTCGACCTCTTTTTTGGCCACCGCCGCTTGCTCTTCGTTCAGTTGCTTTGCAATAGAGAATTGCTGTTGTTCAAGGGAACGGACATTGGCCTCGTGCTCCGCTGGTGAAGGATGGGAAGTTGGTCGTTGTGCCGCAGTTGCGGCTTGGCTATGTTGACGGGATAGTTCTGGGTTCAGTCTTTAGCTTTAACGAGCTGTCTTGATAATGAAAATCTTACGGCGAAGCTCATCTCTGAGTTTATCAACAATCTCCGTTCGCTCAGCGTCCTTGGCGTTGACGGCTGCCTCAGCAGCTGCCAAGTCTCCAAGCTCCTCATCGGGGGACAAGTTTGGGTTTACATCACGAACAATTTTCCTATGCCTGGGATTAGCTTGTGCTTGCACCTATCTGAACGCTGTGCACATACGCCAAAGCTCTCCAGCCTTCTTCAGACATCTCCTGCGATACGTTTTGTTCATTGAAAGAGTAATCTTGATGTTCCTCGCGCATGACATGATCTGGTTGCTGGTGCTCCATGGTCGCTGATACGATATCGAGGAAGGATAGTCGAGGTTTGCCTTGGAAATATGAATTTACGTACGATGGCTCGCTTTTGTTTTTGTTTGTTTTCGCCTTGGTCGTGTTTGTCTTCGCGACGCGTGCCGTGCCTTTCCATTTATACAACCGTCCCTCTTTTACGAGCCTACCTAAATACCCTCCCATTGCATTTCAAAAATAGGCGCGGGCGGATTTGGAGGGGGGAATGTCGTCACTTGCGTGGGGGTTTAGAGGAGCAGCTCTATACTATCACTGCAGCAAGGAATCTTCAAAACATACAGCTAGACCCTGCACACCCCACCAGCCATGTCTGCAATTCCACCAGCCCAAAAACGACATAATCGCAACAGGCTCGGAGAGAGACGGGTCAATCGGGACCCAAGCAGCTCAAGAGACGCCAGTGAAGAAGGTAGGCAGCGTTCTTTATTTCGGGATGCACAAAAAGACACTAACACTGTGCTCCCGCTACTTGTAATTTTGTGTGTTCCCCCATCGGTTTCAATCCTACTAATATCCACCACTGCAACGTAACCACTGTGCACTCTGGCCAGACAACGACAATGTCGAAAACTCATTTTCCGATGTCGGATCCATGAACTCTTATCACGCCGAAGCACTCTCCACCACCTCAACTATTGATTCGCCCACTAGGATGCCCCCGCCTGCTCTTCCGCCCCACAGCTCATCAGGCTCACCAGGCACTACTCAGGCTGGGAGACGTTCTTACCAGCAAAGACGCGTAGAAGAACTGAGCGGAGAAGGGAGCCAGAGCGAGGGTCTCGATTCCCCAACGTGAGCCTCTTTCCAACGCATTTTCCACGGCGAGATGGCGAAAAAAAAAATCGTCGCTTGCTCGCAAAATCTCCTAGTCGCACGTGTACGGGTCTGTGCGCCAAAGGATGCTGACAGTCCCCCTTTTTTTTATCAGATATGACGGCGACGTGGAGAGCTCTTCCACCATTGGAGGTGCACCCGCTCACCACCAACACACCCACTTCAGAAGGCCCTCATTTTCAGCCCCAGTACCTACATCAGACACCCCTCATCCCGCAGCCCACACCGTCCAGCGGCAACCCACTCCCAAAGCCTCCCAAATTGGCTTCTCCGCTGCCGACTACCCTGCCGTGCCCACTCCTAAAGCAACCTACGTTCGACCCTCAGATGTTCCTGTCGCACCCTCTGTAGCTCTTGACGAGTGTGCGAGAAGCCCTCCTACAACCTCCTCGATCCAGTCTCCAAATTCCGCTGGAGGACCGCCGAAAATGTACACCCGCGCCGTAGAGCGTACGGAAGAGGATATCAAGGGCTTTGTCGAGCGAGCGATCCACGGCAGAGGGCAAGAAGATGGCGTTGAGAGATGGTGGAAGACTAATCCCCCGCCTGAGGGCAAGGTTGTGAGAGTGTATGCGGATGGTGTCTATGATCTCTTCCACTTTGGGTACGTTTTTGAAGTATTCGCCGTCTGTATGATGAACATGGACTCATGTTACTCTTTTTTAGCCATGCCTTGCAACTTCGCCAAGCCAAACTTTCCTTTCCCCAAGTTCATCTCATGGTTGGCGTTTGCTCTGATGTTCTCTGTGCGCAGCACAAGTCTGCCCCAGCCATGACCCACGCCGAGCGTTGTGAAGCAGTCAGGCATTGTCGATGGGCGGATGAAGTTATTCCTGACGCGCCATGGGTTGTTGATCAAGCGTTTTTGGATAAGCACCAGATCGACTATATCGCGCATGACGAGGAAGTTTACCCTAGCAAAGATCACGAAGACGTCTATGCATTTGCAAAGAAGAAGGGTGAGTTAAAAATTCCCGCTGCTCCTCATATACGCTCCCGCTGACATTGCAAAAGGCCGCTTTGTTCCTACTCGCCGAACACCTGCCATCTCCACGTCCGACCTTCTCGAGCGTATTGTCCGAGGCTACAGAGATGGTTTCTTCGATTCTAAACTCGAAAAGAACGGTCACCCTGAACTGTTGGCTGCGGATGTCGATTGGGACTCTAGTGCATCAGTGGAGAAGCGAGAAAAGAGAAAGGCGGCGCATCACCACAAAGTGAAAAAGTAGCATCGAAAAAAAAAAAAAAAAAGTGTCTCTGATGTTTTCGGTCAGATCTCATTTAGGATCTTTTTAGTTTGGATGTATTCCCGGGTCGTATTGTTAACAAAAAAACAAAAAAAAAAAACTGTGCATACTGCCTACATCATCCCCCTGCTTTAAGTCTTTCCGCTTCTTTCTGGGCATTCGCTGTACTACTCGCTATCGTTACCTCTGCGACATTAGGATCGGCAGGCTCCCACGTCCCAACAGTACCTTTTATCTTATCCGTCTTTTCGCCTAGCAATAGCTTTTGAATCTTGGAACCTTTGCCCCTTTTCTCCTTTGTCTCTCCTTCCTCGGATACCATATCCTTCTCCTCCTTCTTTCCCCCCTTTTCCCTCTTGCCCTCGTCTTTCTTCTTATCCTTCTTCCCGTCATCGTCCTCAAGACCGTCAAGACCGGTAAGAGGCATCTTTCTCTTTTCCAACTCCTTTCTCAACATTCCCTTCTCCTTATCCCTCTTCTTTCCCCACTTTTCAAACTCTTCCTTTCCTGCCCTTTCTGCCCTGTCCTTGTCCGCCTTGTCCTCCTTTCCAACTCTCTTACTCGTCTCTTCTGGTTTCTCGTCTTTACGTTTCCGCAATTCACGCTCCACCCATGTGGGTAGTAGCTTGTTCGAATCCCCACTCGACCCCCCCGATACAGTAGTAGTAGTAGTCGTCGACTCGATAGTATATACACATTTGAGAAAATGGCCTACAAGAATGATGATCAAGAGAATGATAAACGCAATCACGACGAGTGAAAGAATGAGTCTAGGTTTTTGGGGGGAATACCAACTGGGCTGAAACTCGCGAAGAGCGAGCACATGTCGATGAGCCATCATCCGAGCTTGCTATTTTCGTTAGCCTATTACTCGGGAAGAAAAAAAAAAAAACAGTGTTTCAAAGTCTTTATACTTGCATTTGACAGGGACAGACGGTCTCACCGAAAGAGACGGTACGCGCATCCATCGGCGAAACCTTTCATCCCATATCCATTCCAGCGGTGGTGGTCGTCTCGGTACTGCACTCTGACCCGTAGATTGCTCCTCCACCACCCGACTTTGCCCTCCCCAACCGCCCATCCCCGCCCCCTCCCCCCCATCCTTTACCCAACCCCACACCCACCCCCCCACTTCAGGATAAACACCCCCCAAAAGGACACTCCCCCCCGCGAGACATACAAGGCTGGTGGTCACCAACAGATCGTTCGTTGTTAATGGGAAGAGGATATCGGGGGGCCGTGCGCCGAGGGAGAAGAGGAGGAGGGGGATGATAGGGAGGAGGGCGAGGAGGATGATGGGGCCGGGAAGGATGGTGGGGGTTAGTGTGGATAGGGAGGCGGGTTCGTGCGGGTGGGCGGCGGGGAGAAGTGGATGGGCCTGCATGTTTCTTGTTTCCGAGGTTAATTTCAGTTTTAGCAAGGTCAAAAGGGTTGATGTGTTGATAGATGGGATATTTGGTTTTGAGTTGAGAGGGGGGGGGGGAGGGTGGCAAAAGATGAATTTCAAAGGATTTTATCTGAATTGTCAAAGGATATTATCGTGAAAAAGGGAGGGGGATAAGAAACTTGATATGCATGATTCTTGAATGGTTGTAAAAGAAAAAAACAATGTAAATGAGGAGATTTTTTAAAAAAAATCATTGGTTAAATGCTTGCCAACTATTATCACATTGAATCTCATCAGCACTGTTTTTTTGTTTGGGTTGCTAAAGAAAAGAAAAAAAAAAAAACTTGCGCTTCGCTCAGCACTCCAAATGCACCATTCGCCAGCATCCTCTGCTCCACTGTTGTGTTTTGCGTATTCAACTAACTTTCCATGAGCATCACGCATCACGCATTCGCTTTTGAGAAATCACTTACCTTGTCGGGGTGTAACCTCGCAACCACCTTCATATACTTGATCTTCACTTGCTTATCCGTAACCAGCTCATGCATCCCTACTCTCAACCCCCCCTCTTTTACAATATCATCCCAAAGCACTGTATCGAGACTAGCGATGAGCGCGCGCAAGTTGGTTTCCTTGCCGCTTTTCCAGTTGGTGATCTTTGCGTCGACGGTATCCTTGTGCTTGAGTCGGGCTTCTTCCTCTGCCTCGAGCGCTTGAGCGGCTTTGCGGAGGTCGGCGACGGCTGCTGAGCGGTTGACATCTGCGGTGGTGGCGGGTGTGGCGGTGGGTGTGGGTGTGGCAGGAGCAGGAGCAACCTTGCCACTTTCCATCATCTTTCTTGCCCGCCTCGCACCTTCCACCGCCATATTTCTCATCTTTGCAACCGCACCCGCACCCGCACCCGCACCCGCACCCGCGCCCAAAAGCACAGCCAAATCCAACCCCATCACCCGCTCCCAATCCTCCAATGCCGCTTTCCACTTTTCGCCCACCTCCCACGCTTGCGCTCTCTTGACCAGTGCTTTGGAAAGCCCGTCGCCGAGCTTGATCTCGGCGTACTCTGCGGGTAGAGACGCTTCCTTGCCCGGGTGGTAGGCGATACCGACCAGGTCGATCACAGCCGTGCAATCTGCCGCTGCATTCACAGAGTCGCCCAGCTTGAGCCGGGTGGTCGCGCGGTTGTTGAGGAGGGGGATGAGGAAGAGGTTGCCTGCTGGGAGAGCGGCAATGGCGGAGGAGTAGGATGATTCGGCTTCGGTGAAGCGACCGAGTTTGAAATGGTCGTTTCCTTTTGTCTTGTGGGCGGCTGACGACTCGAGTTGTTGGGCGGTGGCGGGGATGAGGGGTCGGGCGGGTAGAGGCGTGGGTTTGGGTTGGGGTTTGGGCGACGGTGAAGGTCGGGAGATGGTGGGTTGGGAGACGGCGGGAGAACGAGAGACGGCGGATGATGGTCGGGATGGTGCTTGTCTTGGTCTCTGCGAGATTGACGGGGGGACAGTCTGCCTGCTATCTTGCTCATCGTCACCATCCCTAAACCCTCCCATTCTCTCATCCCCCCACCCTTCATCCTGCATCCACTTTGGCCTTGCCTCCCTCTTCTTATCCTCCCCCCTTTCCGCAGCCTCAAGCACCTTTCTCTGCACTTCATACACCTTTATAGCCCTTTCTTTGCTGGTGTTCCAGAACAATGTAGCCTTGTTAAACATACTCTGTCCAATCTCGGATGCTTGAGCAAGAATACGTTCTGCTTGTTCTTGGGCGTTGACGGCGGCGGCGGCGGCATCTTGCTCTTGTTGCTCTGTCGTACGTGGTTTGACAGACTCACGAGACGGGCCTGCACGCCGTCTACGCCGTCTTTCTTTTTCGGCCGCTTGGCGTTTACGTTGGTCGTACTCTACGTCGTGCACTTCAGGCGTTGATCCGCTGGGTCCGGCACCACCGAGAAGAAGGTCTAGCGCTTCCTGGACGTCGACACCAGTCGACGTTTTTGCGAGCGCCTGTCGAGCTTGCGCAGGCGCAAAGCCCATTTCGACGATTTGGCCGACAATATGGGGTGGAGGAGACAATACGCGGCTCGTGCGTGGTTCTTGGGAAAGGGGCTAGACTAGGTGTTAGTGAGGACAGGCAAATCGTGCAGTGTGTGCATACCTGAGCGGGCCTGGGCGCCGGTTTGCCGAGCTCGCCAAGCAAGTCGTCTGCGGGATCACCAAGCAGGTCGTCTGCCGGATCGCCATCGCCAAAGTCAAAGGTTGACAGCGGGGTCCGTATCCCTGATGTCTCTCCGCTCTTGGTCGCTAGGGACGCCGTGGCGGAACCATTCAGTGTATTCTCAAAGGTGTCAAAGTCGAACGGGTCGGCGGGCGCAGCTGCTGCCGGCGGGGGGGGCGCAGGAGAGTGGGCGTGGGACGGGGGCTGGGATGCTGGCTGCGAGCTTGCGGATAAGAGGTCGCTGTCGCCATACGTTGTCGTCGTGCTGCGGCTGCCGAGGCTGTCCCAGAACGCGCCGTCCGCTGCAAACTGCGCCCTCTGCGCCTCGTCCTTCCTGCGCTTCTCCTGCGCGATCGCCGCCTGCTTCTCGGCCATGGTCATGTGCCTCCCCTGCTCGGCGCGCGCGGCGGGGACGGCGATCAGGCTGGAGAAGGCGTCGCTGTGTGCTGTGGCTGCTGCTGCGGGCTTGGCGGGGGGCGCGGGGGAGGGGGAGGGGGAGTAGCTCACGGCGGGGGCGGGGCGGGCGAGCAGCTCGAACGCCGGCTGCGGCTTCTGCGGGGGGGCCGGCGGGGCGGCGGACCAGCTGAGGTCGAGGAGGTCGTCCATCGGGGGGAGCGGGGGGAGCAGGGGGAGTAGCGGGGGAGTGACGGGATTCAGAGTGAGTGATGAACAGAGTGACGCGGCTACACGGACCACGCTGCCAGGCACGCCACTATTCACTTCTACTTGTACTTATACTTATACTCCTACTTATACTTCTACGTATACTCCTACTTACACTTCTACTTACACTTTTACTTGTACAGACTTGCCATGCAGTACATGCAATACATACTCGACTCTACCAACTTGTCCGTCCTATGCAACTCTAGCTCTCTACTCATCGCCAAAACCACCCTACTCGCCAAAGAAAACCACCCTGGGCAAGCATTAGCCCAACTCTCCACACCATACAGCCACACTCACGTAACAGTGATATCATCCCTCATCCACCTCGACACCTTGCCGCTGAGACTCACCAACTCGCCGCGAGTCTTCACGTCGCCGCCCGCCAGACTGTTCCTGATCAGATGCGTCGCCGCATTCTCGTCGCCTTCGTATACCCAGGTATCACTTGCCGCCTCGCCCGTCGGTGCAGGAAGGTCTTGTGCGGGGTATGGACGTTCCGCGCCGGGTGGCGGTGGCGCGAGCGGGAAACGCTTAGGGAGCGCTGATTTAGGAAGTGGGGTGTGGGACGGGTGGGCGAGGTAGGAAGCGAGAAGCAGCGTCGATTCTTCCGACGTTATCCTGTCCCATACTGACTGCATATCAGCTTTTTCACATGCGACCATTCAATCAGACTTACATCCGTCGGTAGCAAGCACGACGAACCGCAGTTTCTCCCCAGTGTGCGGGTTGAGTTTGCGAAAAGTCACTTCAGGCCGCGCAGTCACATACGGAGGGGTATAGTTCCAAGGCCGACCTGAACGAGGCTTTTCACCTTGTGCCCGGAAAGCGTCCGCGATCCTCCAAACATATCAGCCCGCCAATTTATATTAGAATACATATAAAAAAAAAACCTACTGAGCAGCTTGGGCATTTGTCCACTTGTAAACGGCATCACCAAATGCGCGAGTTGGCTGCAGACCGCCTTGGACACGGCCGTTCCGGATGACTGTATCCCGCTCTGACGCCGGGTGTTCGCTTCTCATCCTATCTGTATATTAGTAAATGGCAGAAACAAAAAAAAAACCCCAATTTTTTACCTCTCAATCTCTCGAGGATTATCGCCCATCTGATCCTCACTCAAAACATCACATCTCCATTTCCCATCCTTCCCCTCCCATCCAGCGACGGCGCGACAGTCGCCGGTAACTGCTACGTAGAGATCATCGTTTTCCGAATCAACAAGTGTGCTGATCGCACAGGCACCAGCAGCCGCTGGTTGAGCGAGGGCTACCAGTGTCTCGCGAGGAGTAGGCGACGACGTGGATGATGGTGGTTGGGAGGAGAGGGTGGGCAGGAGCTTGAGCGGCGTTTGGCAAATGCTGTCGTCCAGTTGCACAAACCTGTCATTATATATTTTTTGTAAACTAGTTAGTTGGCTATCCCCACGAATGCAAAGACATATTCAAGCACGCACGCATTCTGGATAGTCTTGGAGACATTCTCTGGCGTCCAGACCTTGTCCGTCGCCAGCCAATACCACGGGCTCAGGTAACCCGCCCACTGCTCCCACACAGTATGACGATGCGGCACATTCCCCCGCTGCAGGCCGGCAAGAGCATCGCTAATTGTCGGATGGAGCGATTTTTGTAATAGGCTAGAGGTTGCATCCCCTGCATGACCGTCCATGATGGAGAACAGCATTAAATCGCGTTTCCCTCGCGCCGTCTCTTCGTCGTCGTTGTCGTTGTCATTGGAAAGAGTCGACTCGGGACCAATCGAGTCTCCCCTATACCACCTTGTCCAAAAACGCACAGCTTCCCTGATCCTCCCCCCAACTGCTCTTTGCTCCCCATCCCCGTCCCCATCCCCGCCCCTAGAAACAAGATCCGTCGCCCAACGATCTTCGCATGGCTCATTCGACCCCAACCAATTATTATCCCACCTCACCACAGGGTTACCCTTCCGCTCAATCCTCCGCGAGATTTCATGGGCCCGCAACTCTCGCTCCACCTGATCGTCCGGCTTGCGCTCAAACTCGTACGTCTGCACACCACCCCGGCCGGTCCGGATAGAGAGCTGGAAAGTAGGTTTTCGCGAGGGGAGGAGTTTCCCAGACCTAGACCCGGGCCCGGACCCGGATTCAGGTTCAGATTCGTAGCGGTAGAGCAGGTAGGCACAAGTCAGCAAGGTGATTGATAGAAACGCTGTCGTCTTGACCCTGGGTGGACTACCGGACGACGACGACGACGGCGTGCTGTAGGAGCGCGCGTGCAGCGATGATAGTGGGGACCTGGTGGCTGGCCTCGTGAGGGATACGGCGGCGAGCCGAGAGTGGTGTCGGGACAGCATGTGGGCGACGATGAGAAATCAAAAGTGATAAGCGTCAAATATGGGATTTTTTACTCTTTCTTAGGCGAGCCCGCGATTTGTTTTTGTTTATTATTAAGAGTTCATTGTTGTATGAACAACAAAAGCGTCTTGCAATTAAACGATGGGCATACTCGCCGTGCTCTCATTCACACAGGGGCTGGCGACCTTTTCCCAGGTCCTCCTCGGCCTGCCTGCTGCGCTCTCGCTGCTCGGCCCGTCGTCGTTTCTGCTGCTCTCGCTGCTGTTCACCGCACACCATCTCCTCTACTCCACCCTCCGCCTCTGCCTCAAGAACACCTGGCTCGCACCCCTCGTATCCGTCCTCGCCGTCCTCTCCCCAGCCATCTCTGCCGCACTCGCCCTCCTCACCCTCTACTTTCACCTCGCACCCCCGCTCCCAGGCCCGTCCCTCTCCCACTGCCTCGTCAACATCCTCCCATTCGCCTACGCCCAGATCCTCAGGTGGGTCAGCCCCCTCTTCACGCTCCTCGAGGGCATAAGCACACTCCTCGTCATCCAGGTCGCAGGCCGTGTAGGTAAAGGGTGGGCAGACGAGGAGGACAGGGACGACGGTTTGGAGTGGAGGACCGTCGTTGCCCTCGTAGCAGCCGCACTCGTCTACTGTGCCGGTCTCGCCGGTGTCATCAAGGTGTGCCCGTCTTAATATATATATAACATATGCTCAAATAAAAAAACCCATGCAGACATTCCCCAGCTTGCCCCTCCCTGCCTTTTTGCTCGGCGCCGCCCTCACCGCCGTCCTCTTCCTCTCCCTCATCGGCTTCTCCCTCAAACGCACAAACGTCCTCGAAACAAGTCTTGTCTTTGTCTACGTCGTCTACTCTGCCTGGCTTTCCGGCGTAGAAGCAGAAATGCCCAGCGGCACTTTCGCCTCATCATCATGGTTCCCTTCCCCGTCTCCCCTCCGTCAATCCCACTCCCTCCCGCCGACCGTCGAACCCTCCATCAACTCCCTGCTCACCTACGCCCTCCACTCCGCCGTCCCCTCATTCATCAAAGTCTCCGAAACACTCCCTCCCCACCTCGTCCTATCCTTGATATACCGCGTAACCGTCCTGCACCTCGCCGCTAAAATTGTACCCGTGCTGAGGAGAGCCAGTATGGGCTGGGATGATAGAGATGATGCAAGGGAAGGTTTTTGGGATGGGCGGACGCTCGGCGATGAACCTGCTGTATGTCAACGCCCGTCTCTTTTGTCAAATGGGTTGAAGAAATGAGCTAACAAACAGCAAGAATATGAGAATCACAACCGTCTTCTTGTCTTATCGCCGTGCTATCCTCATAGCTGTCTACACCCATCTCTTACGTGTGTCCTTGTTTCCACCTCTTTTTTCCTTTTTTGAAGCTTTACTGATATCCCCAAAAAGTGCTAGACGGCGGTTCACAGACATGGTGGCGATGGGTCAACATTGCACTGCTCCTCGCCGTATGGAGTCTTGAATTGTTATTGGATGCTGAAGGGGATGATACGGATAGCGTCACAAGATGGAAAGTTGATTAAAAGATGGTTTGTTGATTATTTACGAGAGGATCAGCCCCCATGCATACGGGGCTATACGATGCCATGCAATGATTATCCAAAAAAACCACCCCCCCAAAAAAAAAACATGCCAAAGAACGAAAACATGCTACAATTGCTACAAATTTACGGCCAACCCGGCTGCAAACGATGCTTCTTCCTCCGTCATCTCCACCTTTTCCTTGCTCTTCTCTCTCTCCTCCTTCGCCTTGGCCTTTTCCTCCTTCTTCCTCTCCTTTGCCTTTTCCTTTGCCATCTCTCTCCCCTTGCGCTTCCTCGCTTCCCTCTCCTTCCTCGCCCTCACTTTCTCCTCATGCGCATCACAGCCCATCCCAACCAGCCCCCCCTTTGCACCCTCCGCTTCAGCCTCTTCCCTCGTATACCCAGCTTCCACCGCACGCAATATCCTGCAATGCGTAATACATGCCCGTGTAGGACACCGTGTAGCCGCAACACCCGTACAGTCCGAATGGACACAGCGCTCCGTCTGACCCAAACTCGTGTGGCGGTGTGATCGGGAAAAGAGGACCGTACCGGGGACGGAAGACGCCGGTGCAGTCGTGATATTCGGTGTGTCAAACATACGGTCTTCACCATCTTTCCCGGGGGATACGGGACGCGATACCATATCTTCGTGGCCCCCAATCTCGGTCGACACGGGTTTCGCACGGATCTGGGGCTGAGCGGCAAACATCGGGAGGGATCGATAGCCCGTCTTGGGATCAACAGCAGGTGGTCTCCAATCAGCTCCGAGAGCTTCACGAACAGGTGCACACCGTCTTTCGATATCTCTAATAATCTCGCGGAAACCGTCCATACCGTCAGACCATCGGCAAGTAGCGATCTGCACGCGTAATTCTTCGTCCGTGTCGAGGACAGGTTTGAGAAGTCGGAAAAGATGCGCTTTGATAGCGCTTCCTGCGGTAGGAGTATCAAGCGCTTCCACAATGTCGAGGTATCGGTGGGCGAGCATCGTTATAGGCGGGTGGGCGTGAGGATGTTCGGGGGGCATAAAAATAGCGGGATTGGACAAGTTGCCTTCTGCACTCATCACCCCATCGCAACCTGTCACCTCCATACACCGGTCCACATCTTCCCTGTACAGTATGTTTCCATTCGCGAAGACAGGCACCTTGACAGCTTTTTTCACTTCGCGGATGTATTCCCAATCGGCAAGACCAGTGTTCTGGCCCTTCATCTCTCGAGTACGGCCGTGGCAGGTGAGGATTTGAGCGCCAGCGGCTTCCATCATACGAGCATACGCGATGGTCTTGTCGAGGTCGGGGAAGATGCGGAACTTGGCAGTCACGGGGACAGAGAGGTTCTCGTGAAGTGTAGAGACTAGCAAGCATCAGAGACTGCGAGGCCTTGAGAGAAAGAAGAGGGAGAAAAATGACTTACTAAGTTTATGTATAAGCTCCCATTCGTCTTGGAGGAAAGAGCCATAGTGACCTCGTTTAGCAATGCCTTGGGGACATCCACTAGACTTTCTTGTTAGCTGAAAAAGCATCCGAACACAGCTAATTGAAGTTGCCATACAAGTTGATATCCACCGCATCACACCTATGCTCCACCTTCTTCGCAGCTGCCAGCAAAATATCGGGATCGTTGGCACAGAACTGCACAATGAGAGGCCTGTCACCTCCCTCCACCCCACCAATAACACCCTCCCCGCCTTCTTCATCCAAACTCAGACAAAACTGACCATCTCCATTACGTCCACCTTCTCCTTTTGCATCCACAAACACTTTGGCGTGAATCATAGGCGTATAGCAGACGTGGGCACCACCGGGATGGCGGATATACGTCTTGCCTTGCGGTGTTATCACTGTCTCCGATGGACCTGCCAGAGCTGGAGGAAGAGGAGACCGTGAGAGGAGACGCCAGGCCTAGTGGAGAGCGCATCAGTCAACATTTGAGCCAGTGTCATTTCAATCAGTACGACGTACAAGCTCGCTTTGGTCAACCATAGGAGCCACCACAAATTTCGGACTACCAATCGATCTGTAGAAATCATATCCGCCTAGTTTTTCATGCTTTGGTTTTCCTGGGGCTGGGAAAGTAGGGAACTGCTTTTTTGTCCGTAACTCTTCCCCCACACTCTGTGGCTCCTCGCTGTTGACGACTTGAGCAGCTGCAGACATGTTCCTCCGGAAATAAGCGTTCCTATGTGCTGTACAGTTGATATTGGGGCGCAAGGCTGCTCGTATATGTACGCCTATATGGGCGCTGATTGAGACCGACGTTTTGCTGAAGATTTCGGAGGTACGGAACGTAAAATGTAGAATGTAAACAATCTTTAACAAGTGGTACCGGAAATTGTCACTAAAAAAAAGAATGCAAAAAAAAAGTCGATAACAAAACCTCCACTCTTTATCATCGCATTCAAAATATCTACACTCCTCCCCCATAGTATATCCCGCAAAAAAATCATTTACAATGGCTTCATGTCTCGCCGCCTCATCTTCATTCGGGTCGAGACTGCATAGGTCTGTGTGCATGCTCTGCCCCGGCGTCTCACGAGGCTTCACCTCGTCTTCCGTAGGGTCTTGGAAGCAAGATTTGCCGAAGGAGAGATTCTCGGGAATTGTGAGAAGAGCCAGGGGAGATGTGCTTGGGAAAAGAGCGCCAAAAGTGGACGTTCAGACTCCAGAAGCTCTTCCAAAACTGCCCAGATCCAAAAAGGCTAGACATCGCCCTCTGCTACGTCCTCCACCGCATCCCATACAAACATCACCGTCTTCATCTGCACCCACAACCACTACCCCACCACTACAGAACACTCCACATACTCCGAGCTTACCTGAAACTGTCGCACACAAACCATGCGGACCATGGCAGCCCACTAAAAAACTTACATTCTCTGCCATGGCCGGTCTTCGAGCCCTGCATACCCTGGATCCCGAGCGCTTTTCTCGGGCTTTCCTCTCCCGCAAATTTGGCATTTCCCATGAAGCGGTCAATAGAATCCTCAAAAGCAAGTTCAGAGGACAAGAAATCGACGGAGTAGAGGGATTAGATGGGGTCATGGGATTATTGAGTGAAGAAGCGCCCGCGGGAGGATTGGGAAAACCTGATTTGAGGGGAACAAAATGGGACAAGGCTCCCGAGACAAGCGAGAGGGTCAGCCCAGTACCGGCTATCATGAGAGCATATAGACAATCAAGGCGAAGCAAATGAATATGGGAAGGAAAAGAGATATATCCTGCATAGCTATACCCATAGTCTAATTGTACGATCGGTCGAATCATTATAGCACTCTACAACATGGTACACACAACACTCTTCTTTGATGCCGGTCTTGATGCCACAGCTGGGATTCCAGTCTAGATTGATGGCGTGAGGCGGTCGTACTAATTCATGCCGTCAGCGGTTGATGCTCAGTCAGTATTGAAATCCTAACCTTCATCCATTCATCCAAGGTAGAAACTTCCCCCGCCACCTGCCTTGCTTCTACCCAGACCCACAGCTTAGATTCTGTCAGCTTAACCCTTTTCTATTTTTATCAGGACACTCACCTTGATCATCGCGAGGATATTACCAGTTGGAGTGGCCTGAATGGCCTCTCTCGTGCCCATCTGCTTTCCCAACTGCCTCAAAATCGGCAGCGCCGACTTGAACAAGTCCATGTCCGGATCCAACTGTCGACCAATACCTTCCAGCAACAAAATAGATATTACGGTGTTGACAAAGTCTCCTTCCATTTTCACGTGGTGTTGACGGACGGCCTTAAGCACATCGGTAAGGATATCGCTGATCTTGATCTTGGCAAGAGAGAACGTCTTAGACTTGACGCTGAGGACGATGTGCTGCATCTTGAGCGCAAATGTCTCTTCGTCAATTGCAAAATCGGGTGTACGGCATCGTTCGATCATGAGTTTGCCAGCCTTGTATCCATCAAACTCGGCAACAGCTTGGAAGAGATCGAGAAAGTTCCTACGATTCTTGCTATCCAAGGAAGTAACCAAACCAGCATCGATAAAGATCAACTGGGGCTCATAACCTTCTTGGTGCAGCTCGTCAAGCTTGTTCAACCACTTTTCCCTGTCTTTGGAGACAGCGGTGAGGGTATGCACAAGATCATCATGAGAGGCGACTGGCGCATCTGCTGAAGGAGTAGGATTCTTCCCAAAAGCATGCAAGAGAGGAGATAAGTAGTCGGTCGTCGTAGGTTTGTAAAACCGGACCATAATATTTCCGGGGTGTAAATCACCGTGTGTCCAATTGTCTATCAGCAGCATTTCCTACTTGCCATTAGCTTTATTCGGCAACGTTGAAAATTAAACTTGCCAGGAAAGCATCCAACCCAATGTTTGCAATCTTGTGATCGTATGGTCCTCCCCCATTTTGCAAGAAATACTTGAGTGGCAAGGCATCCTCAAACTCCTCCAATAAGACATCTTTCATCTCTTCTTCCAATTCTTTCTTTCCATCACCCACCTTGATCGGTGTGGGAAACGTAACCCTTCTCCCTCTCTTCTCAAAATTATGTAGGAATTTGTCCAAGTTGGAAGCTTCAACTCTCAAGTCAAGTTGGGAGTTCATCATCTCTCCAAATACTTGAACTTCTTCAGGAAGAGAGAACCATTGCATACCAGGGAAAGCGTTGATAAAGTTGGCAAAAATGGACATGATTGCGATATCTCGGCGAATAGTTTTGCGAACGCGGGGATGAATAACTTTGATGGCAACAGTAGCTGTGTCTGACTCAGTGGATCTGGGTAATCCATCTAATTTGGTGTCAGTCAGAATTTTTGACTGGAGTTTGGCTTTGTACACCTAATTTATCATCAGCACCTATCAATCAACTCCAAAGACACAACTTTTACCTGGGCGATAGCACCGCATCCAATTGGCTCCTCACCAAACTCTTCGAATATATCATCAAAGCCCATATTAAACGCAGCCTCCATAACTTTTTTGGTGTACCCTAGAGAATGGGGTCTTCCATTTGAATGCAATTTGGACATTTTCTCGCACAGCTCGGCAGGGAATAAATCGGCTCGGGAAGCCGCCCATTGACCAAGTTTGATGAAGGACGGCCCTGCGCGTTCCATTTGCTTGACAAGAAAGCCGTACCACCAGATAGCGCCCCAAGTCTGTTCTTCTTCGTTTATCGGCCGTCCACTACGGCTGCGATGTCGCTTTCCCGGTTTACCTACAAGAAGCATGGGAGACGAGAGAATCACGGGGACAAAAAGACACGCTAGATGAAGGAACCGGAAGAAAGTTCCGATGGGCTCAAGAATGTAGATCTCGATGATACGAATGAAAGTAAGGGGCGGCTCCGAGGGAGAAGAGGCGACGATATCAGATTGGGGAGGCGGAGTGGGCTGTAGATGGTGGCGAAAAGAATCAAGATGGGCCGAATCATTTTTAACAGGTCGACGGCGGAGGTAAATTATGACACCGACACTTACACCGGCCATGACCATTAGTCTGAGCGGGCGAGGATCTCTTCCGCTATAACTGCTCGGCCCTGACGAATGATCCCCCCCGGGACCCCCAGAGTATCCTTTTGAAGATCCCTCGAGACCATGCAGACTGGCATTAGCCAATGGCGCAGTATCAGACACAGCCACCGTCCCAAATGAGCGCTTCGTGGCATTCTTTAACTTCGTCCAATTTTCCCCGTCAAAAATAAATGGCGCTAGTCCAGGTCTTTCCTGTTGGTACGGCATGTTGATACTTTCTTCCGCTCGTCTTTTAATCTCCTCCCAAACCTCGTTCTTCAACACGTTCCCCCTAATCTTGTTCAGTTCTCCCTCGAGAGTGATGAGATGCCTTCGCGCAGGTGAAGGAGCTTGGGTATTCATCCGACGGACGAGATCATTGATCTGTTTAACATTTTCTTGATGAAATTTGAACTCTCTGGCTTCCCAGGCTTCATCCCGATCAGGAATCGTATGCAGAGGAGGCAAAGGATGAAGGGCGTTCGTAGAGATGACGTTGCGGACAAGTTGGGTCTTGTAGGTAGTCAAAAGGGTGGCGCGAAACGAGCGGAGGTTGGAGTCAAGAAGGTTCTGCAGTTCAATCCATGGTGGAAGAGCGCCCTGTCGCTTAATGATGCGGTTCATAAAAAGCTCTCCTCGCTCTGTGATATGTCAGCTTTGGCGTTAGAACCAGCAGTTTTACTCACCAATGTGAGGATTTCTTGTCTCGGGATCGGCAACAATTGGTTTGCCTTTTCCGCTGGCATTTTTGAAAAATCCGGCCTCTGTTACAATAATTAGCACGTCCGTCAAATACATCGTGATTATGCACACCTCTTGCTCTCTGAAAATCGCGAATGTCAGTTTAGATACCCATGATGCAGAAAGGGAACGTACCAATATCCGATCTTCTACCAGACCTGCCCAAGCCTTCATACCACTGGCACTTCCTCGTTGAGCTCCCAAAACACTGCTACCCTTTATTTGTCGATTCCCCTTGAACGTCTGTCCTTCTTCCCCTTCTTCTCCGGTCTCTACCATATATGTGTCATCCACTCCCAGACCTAATTTATAATCCAATGCTCCTTCACGTGCTTTGTCCATTCTACCCACAAGCATTGACGACTTACGAGCAGCCTTCACCTTTGCACGGGTTTTGCCATCCGCATTCGGAGGTAGTTGAAGTTCAAGTAAGTTGGTAAGGGAGTCTCCATCCGTCCGTTTATTAATGAATGCCCCATATTTGACCTTTGGCGCCTCAGCAGTCCGGGACTCTCCTGTGTAGGTAGCATGCCAAGGCCGATGCAAATGAGGGGGTATTTTCGTTCTATGCGGGTTCTCCTTTTCTACACTCTCTAATGCGATCTCTTGAGCCTCTTCAGGTGGCGAAGAAGGCCCAGGACTTAATCTAGGCTCCAGTTGGAGCCCCTTCATCCACCCCTTTATTTTCTCGTCAGCTGCATTGTGTTTAACCCCCCCTTTGTCCCTCAATGGCTTATGAGCGTCCACCAGCATTCGCAGCACAGCATCCGTAGTAGACTCATCTCCAGTCCAAACGGGTCCTTGAGTCATTCGCAAGTGATCACGATTGGAAGCATTCGATGTTATCTTTTCTTCGGCTCCAGCATCTGCAAACAGCTTGGCGCTGCCTGTGAGAGGTTTAATTTGATGCTCTTCTTGATCGGCTGGCGGGGTCGCCGGGGAGCTGGAGAATCGATATTGCTGTGGAGCTCGGCAAGTGGCTCTGGGCAGAGTACGCCCGGCCAAAGACGCCAGCGAGCATGACTTGTGGCGAATGGGAATCATGCCGCTGTTACGTCCAGCAGCTGGAAGGATAGAGGAGGAAGAAGGAGATGAAGATATAAATGTGGATTTGCAGTGAATTTGAGAATAGGGCGAGACAGGAATCATCCGTTCACCGCGGTCGTCATTCGTTCCTTGACGAGGTCTTCTTTCTAATGCCGACAGCATCATTAATTTTAGTATTTATGTACATTTCAAGTAGTTTATTCTTCAACTGATGTTCGTTCATGCCTCTGCACTCTCTATCTTGTCTCGAACCGACAGCATAAGTGTATTCATTCCAATGAGTTAAACAAGCGGAATGTTAAGAATCACCATAAGAACTTGGCGTCGATACAGGGCTGAACGTTTCAAACCCCTTGACGCTATCTCTTTACACTAACAAACGTAAGATTCTCGCCAAGCTCTAGGCCAGCGCTTGTCTCCAGCCAATCCGCCCGAATAGTACAGAGATGGCGACAATCGTGATATTATTAACAAGTAAGTAATGCCGGGATTACCATTCAACAGTTACTACTTCAAGCAGGAGACCTACATCATCGGTAGTCCTTTCTTCAAGGGCAAACATCGTCATGCATCTTACTGTATAGAACTCTACCACCTATCAAGGAGCTCTGACATTATTCTGGCTTTTGTTGGCCCTATTATTAGAGCTATAGTATTTGTTTGAAACAAATATGACGGGGGGAGGGATAGGGATCGCTTGACAGTTTCGCGCCTATAGCGCCTTCTTTAACTTTGCAGCTGATATCCGAGAACAATTATGAACAAGTGCTGAATGAGCTATATCGTGGTTGAAAGAACATCCCCCTGTTTCGCAGATCATCATGTCGCCTCTATTGAAGTTTTGACGACCTCCCCGACAGCAACTGCACTTTGAACATCAACTGTAAAGTTATTTCATTAGATTGGCAAGTCATTAATTAGTGTCTGTCGGGTACTGATGATGAGGATGTACAAATAGAGGCTGATCGTCAAAAATACAAAATTCGTCCATGTATCTCACTCCTCCATGTCATCATACACCAAATGCGCCGGTGATCTCATCCTCCAGTCCATTCCACATGTCCTCTCCAAAAATACGCACTCGATCATCCCATGTCAGCAAGCAATCTGGTGGACGCCGCCATTTCTACCATCATTAGATCTTCTGGCGCCATTTCCTGCTCGTCTTGAACCTCGCTGCATGAGCATCCATCAGTATCGAGTCAATTCCATAAATATTTTAACATCAATACTCACCCCAGCAGGTGATCAAACCCCCGGCGATCTGCAAGCAACCGCTCGTAATTATCATGTACTTGAAACTCGTCCTTCCACTTGCATCAAACAGCGCACCACCAATAGGCCCACCCATCAAATTACCCGGACCGTTAAAGAGCAGTAATATTCTACGCGTTGGATGAGTTTGGGTCGTAACACATACGATTCCACAGCGAAGACGCACCCAACATTGGTAGCCAGATTAGTTGGGCCGAACAGTTGCACAATGATTTGTGGAATGATCCCCATGTATCCCGGGGCAACCAGCCCAAAGACTACGGCGAAGACCAAAACGGAAGCAAATGAGCTCGCAGTGAGCCAGAGGCATAACTGGACAACCCCAGACAAAAAGAAACACAGAATGAAAGTGTTCATGGGCCCCAAGAAGTCTGCTACTAGGCCGATGAGGGCACGGCCTATACAGACAGTGTAGCCTAACAGTGTAACGGGTCTAACAAGCCATTAGTATCCTGAGCAGCAGTGAACACAGTAAGCCTACATACAGCGCAAGAAGAATGGCGTCGAGATTAGGGCAGTGAAGTCTTGTCCATTGGGCAGTGAAGTTGAAAGGCATCCTGTGGGAAATCCAGAACTTAGTTAACCTAATCAAGGGCAGATTCAAGTTAGATTGAAATTCCTTAACTTACGCATAACCAGTGGTCGATACGACAAGGCCTATGACCAAACTCCAGAAAGAAGAAGTCTTGACCACCGCCCAATCAATCCAAGGCCCTTTTCCAGTTGCCTTGCCCTCTGGGGAAGTCGGCCTTGTCCTGATCAGAAATGTAGACAGGGACATGCAGAATAGGTTGATGCATGCCAGAATCCTATTGCGACCATCAGTACCAGTTTACGGTGACAAACAAACACAACTCACCAAAGAGTTTTCCTATATCCGACCCTTGTCAACAGTTCTCTACAGATCAATGTTGTGGTGCCACCTCCCAGGCCTGCACCCCCGATAGCCAACCCACTGGCAAGGCCACGGCGGCGATAGAACCATTGCGAAGGAAGGGACATGAAAAGGGGCAAAGAGAGGCCTTGACCAAAGCCGGTGAGAATGCCCTGATTCGATTTGGCATTAATAAGTAAACTCTTGAAGGTGGAAATATACTGACTTGGGTGAGAATAGTTTGCCAGAGCTTGGTTGACCAGCCTGCGAGGAAAAGGCCGAGCCAAGTGATGACGGCGGAACAGTATAACACCCTCTGAGGATAGGGTTAGCAGAGGTGGACGACCCACGGTGTGATACAAACCTTGAAGCCATATCGGTCACCATATCTTCCAGAAATAAAAGCCGTGGCATTCATCATCTGAGTCACCGTTGAACGTCAGCAATCAATGATAATACGTCCGGCCAAATAACGCTCACAAAAGCACACAGAGTTCCCGCTAAGGAGAGGACAGAAGTGTTGGAGTCGGGATAGACGCTGTCCAGGTAATACTAACAGCAGGTTAGCCCCTTATCATCTTAGATAACTATCAGATAATCACCTCTTGAAAAACACCCCAGTTCATACCCCAACTTCGTTTTGTCAGCTTAATGTCTGAGCACTTTAAGTGTCAAAGGACTTACCCCATAGTACATCCTGCCAGACAACAACAAGCACCGAGTACAACCCAACCGTAACCTCCGTCAGGATAGACGTGTTCTTCAACCTCTTCCTCGTGCACATGTTTCCCTGCCTCGCAGGAGCCTTCTTCCTTGTCGTCTGGAAAGCCATACTTTTCTCTTTCGTCAGGAGTAGGAGTAATCGCCAGAGTCTGATGACTAATGTTGGAAGACAATCGCTTATGTTTGTGGTCTCGATCGTCATCAACAGGAGATATCTCATCTTCACTGTGTCGATGAGTATGGGGCGGCATGATCATAACCGGGCGCCTTCTAGAAACTGTGGACCATCTTCGAAGAATCCCACTCTTCTTCTCGCTCTTATCAGCTTCTCTTGCTTCCCTTTCTCTCATCTCCTCGGCATATCGCTCGCTTCGCTGTGTCTCAATCCTTTTGAGCGGACCACCACCTCCAATTGAAGCTGGGTCAAAAACTGAGACGACATCAGGAGAAGGTACGGGGGGGATTACACCCTGATGCTGATGAGAATGAGAATGGGGATGGGAGTGTTTAGTGGATGACTGTCTCGTAGGGACTTGAGACTTTTCTGACTTGCTATACCCCGAAGCTTGTTCGGGAATAGAAGGAGGATGCTCAACATCAGGCATTGATTGCTTGTCGTCATGCTCGCCCAACTGGCATAGAGTAGCGCTACTAGAAGCCATGGTCATACGGTTGGGAGCGACCCCTTCTATTGAAGTGGAAGACTCTGTCCTTCTGTTGATTGGTCTTGCTTCGACAACGGGCTGAATGGCAGTGGTTGCCTGCTCAGAAGACATATTGAATGCGTATATCGGATGAAAGAATTGAGACTGGGGGAAATAGTTTGGATTGGTGTTACGTTATGCTGATGTGCCATGAGGGCCGGCCTGAAAGGTCGACAAGTCGTGTGAAAAGTGTATGCAATGTGGTAAAAAAATGAAGATGGAGGCCTGTTGGGTTGCTGGGCGAATGACCGACCAGAATGAAGAAGAAAAGCGCGAAAAACTGGTTGCTCTTGATGGGCCTAGGTTATATGAAAGAATTAGTAGACATTAGTCCAGTTCAGCTGACATGAATGAAAAAGATTCTCTTTTTTTGAGTTGCAAAAGCAATTTAAAAATCGAGGCAGAATGATTCAAGGAATGCGATATGTCGGGTATAAAATGCGAGATATGGAGACTTGGGATGTCATATGGAGATGCAGGATATGCAATTAGCAGTTCCAACTCTTTCACATCCGGCATTTGGTCGGTTTCGGTTCGTCCAAGATCCAAGGGAATGCACGCAGGGACGAGAGCATAGTTGCTGGGTTCTGGATTGCTTGGTACTTGGAGTACTGGGTATTGGTGATGGACTGTCACCTGCAAGCATCATAAAGCCCTGTTCTAGCCCTGGGTGGTCAGCCCGGGGAGGGAGGCGGCAATGCAAGGTAAGGAGGAACAGGCAATAACCAGTCGGTCGCTTTTTCGGAAGGTTAAATTGGTCCGAGATCGTCAAAATCCTCAGTATACACTGGCATCCAAGATAAAATGTCGGAGATAGCCGAGACTCGGTCCGGCCAAACCGGCAGACACGGCATCGTTCCTTTACGTAACAAACTCCCCTTGTAAGGAAAAAATTACGACGATGGAAAACTCAGGCAAGATGATGGAGCAGAACGAAATCGGATCGACGATATTATTAATAAACACCGAACTACCACGCGAATATAGCTGCTGGTAGCAGCAATTGGTATGCCAGGTTTCTTGTTCTTCGTAAATCGATAACACCAGTATTGAGCCATAGTTATCCATACTGACTGTTACTTCTTCCACCATCTAATTTAAGCCCATCTTAGCAATAGGCAGTCTGTACCCAGGCAGATCCCAGTATCTCCTCCTTACGCCCTTCCATACCTCCTCCCGCATACTCTCAGGAATAAGCACGTCATGCCACTCCACTTGAAGACCGACATCTTCAAGGTGAAGTTCAGCGAGACTTGATGATACGGCGTAAATGGTCGGATCTGGAAAAAAGTTAATTAGTCCATAACCTTCTGCAAAGAACCCATAACCACTCACTTGTCGCACCAAGACCGTTCCAGAAAGAGAAACGGCCGTTATCGGCATCCAAGATATCAGGAATAACTTCAAAGAAGGCCTTAAGGTCTGTCCATTCGTTTATCAGCTACCTACAAATACCTTTAGCCTTCACGAACGCACCTTCGTATCCTTCGGCAAAAGTATCGACAAAGATTGCGTCGAAGCCCATCCCATCAGGTGTACCTGACAAAACATCGCCGACCTTCCCGCCGTCTAACAACCAGTCTTGCCATCTCCCCTCGAGAATCCGGACGTTAGGAAGCAGGTGGACACCCTTCTTATGGATGTATTCCAGTACCTGGGGATGGGCTTCGATGATAGTATGATGTGAAGGCTTGGGATCACATCCTTGGAATAACCGATCGACCTTTGCTTTGAGTTAGATTTATACAATGTCGTTCTAGATGAGAGCGCACGATTCCGAGACCAAAGCCTACGTTGAGGACAGACATGCCTTCGGCTCCTAATTTTGCTTTGGGATGCTCTTCTGTAAGACGTTTTACATGTTCCATCACTATACAGCAGCCTGTCAGAGGATGGAAAGTAAGATGGTGTTCAGTAAGGCGTACTAAGAGGTTCTTCCCATCCCATCATGACTCTTGAACATAATCAGTTACAAGTTTTGTACACCATGATTAAGACCTTACCCGTTACCGTCTGCATCCAGTACCCTCTCCTTACCGTCCTTTCCAACATCCCAGGTGAGCTTACTCTTCAGAAAAACAAGGTTATCTCCTGCGGAAGTTTTGTCCTCTGCTCGAAGCACGATGCTATTGGTGGCGTCCGGGGATAAAGTACCAGAAAGGGCATGATGCAACATTTCTGTCATAGTCAAGCGGATAAGCCAATTTTCCAGATCCCACAGGATCCGACATACCACTTCTAATGCCTTCATTCCTGATGATCGACCATCCTTCTTCATCGCCCAACGACAAACAGATTTCGCCCGCTGTCCTTCCCCACTTGTCAACAGCATTCCATACGGCCCCACCTTGCAACAGAACTTTCAAACACTCTGGCTCTCTCCTCTCGGCGGCATAATGCAGACATGACCATCCCAGATCGTCGTCCTGGAACCAAGCTGGAGCACCCTCGGCGAGCAGGCCGGCAAGGACGGACGGAGCAGCTGCCTGAGCGGCTTTGATGAGGCGAAAAGCGAGGGTGAGCAGGGAAGGATCGAGGTGGGCTGAATCCATGTCCATTTTGGCTGTTCGGTTTGGTCGTTTGTGATTATAGGATACGGAATAGGTCTGGAATAAATATTGTAGAGGATATTTTTTTGATTTTTGGAAGTTGTGTCCACTCTCCCGCCTCTCCCATCTGTTCGCGGTACCCTTAAAATGTCGACAACAACATCTTTAGGTCACCATTCCTTGCTTTTGCAGACAAATCGTCCCTTTTCCCACTCCTCCCAGCCAGAATATTAGAATAAGCATGGAGGACCGACAGCAGTCATATAGGCGGCCTCCCAAAAGGCCCTCGCTTCGGCAGTCCAGTTCAGTATCTAGTTCAGCATCGACATCTGCGTCTCCGCCTGCTCAACCTTCGGCCTTGAACAGAGGCAAAGGGCGCGCTATTCATGACCCAAGGCTCGAAGAAGATCCGTTTGGTGAAGAGTATACGGTAGAAGTGAGCACAAACGATTCAGAGGATGAAGTGGAAGAAAACAATCTCATTGAGGACGATCAAGGAGCATCGTCTTCAAGAGGTAAAAAAGCATGGGCGGCTCGTAAAGCCCGGAGAGTTGAACGCCTTCGTGAGGCTGAGAAATATATTCATATTCCACCAAGTATGTATGGCCCCAAAAATGCGAAATCTATACTGACACGAGATAAGTGCCTCCACCCTCAAAGCCCACCAGTGATCTTCTTCAAGCTATCCATCACCATGCCTCCCATTTCTATACTTCGACTTCATTATTAATGCCTCCTAAGAAACGTCAGCGAGCAATGCCGTGGGCAAGTAAGAAGAGAGTTGAGGTTTTGAAAGATTCGCTACTGTCAAAAGGCCATGCGCAGGATATAGAAAGTCTTGTCAACGAACATGGCGAGTTCGTCTCGGTAGCAAAGGAAGAAAAAGTGGACAGAGGCCGTATACAGGGACCTAGAGGGAAGTATAAGGTCAGAGACATGTATCGTGCCATAGAAGGGGAGGGTCTGATGGCTATTGGTGAGCGAGTCAAAACCAATGTTTCGGATTTTGGGCTGACCATCTGAACTTGTTTGACTCCAGGCATAATTTTGCAAGAGTATATCATCAGAACGCTACGCGAAATAGGCTATCAGCCCGGAGAGGGATCTCAAGCGGAAACTGAGTCAAAAGGCGGTAATCAAGCGCGAGGTGGAAATGAAGAAGAAACGAATGAAGAAGAAGAGAATAGCAGTCCCGAGAGATAGTAACTGAGCATTTGTTTCTAGTAGAACAATACCATCAATAATCGTAGATTTTCAAAGTACTAGTGGTACAAGTATAAGTACAAGTCTAATAGCACATCCGTGAAATAACATCGTAAAGTTGTATCCATAGCATGCCTGCTGAATATATGCACATCGTTACCCTATACCTCTTGCTCGCTAACGAGCTCATATCGTCCCTTCCCGCCGGGTATTCTCTTATCCATCGCAAGCTTTCGCCTATAAGCCCTCCAACCTCCTGGAGGTATTTCATAAAGAGTCATATAGTCGACGTCGTTATCTGGTAACCAGAAATCTATGCAATTCTGAATGCCGGTTAGTTATATAGCTTTGTATGGGGTAAGGGTCTGTAGAATTTACTTTGACGATGCCCATATCAAACGGATTCTGATCTCTCCCAGCTTTTTTCATTCCCCCCAACGCCTTTCCCTTCGTAAACCTATCTAATCCCAAAATAGTCATCAGCGGTCCTGTCAATGTCTTCCAAAGAGCTCCGCATATATGCATCACGCCATGGCTGTGGCCACGAGCATGATTACCATGTCGACATTGAGGTCCATGAACATGTCCCCCAGGCGGGGGGAGTAACGCGTTCCCCTCTGGCCCGGCCTCGGCATCCGCGGGCCCAGCGGCGTCCTCCCCGGCTCCACTCATGCCGATGCCCGCCCCGACAGCTGAGGCCTGCTTTAACATCGCCCCGCTTTGGTCTCTCAAGCTTTGTCCCCCTCGTCCACCCATGAAGCCATATCGGCCAAGATTGGATACTTCAAACGTTGTCATTTGCCGGGAGACTTGCCATAAGTGAGAAATTGCCAGAACAAACGTCCACGTGAGCTGAAGGGTACTCCAAAGCGCCGTACAAAGAAGGAAAGGATCGAAATCGCCTGCTTGGCAGAGAGTGGTAGAGATATCACACGTTGTTAATCCTGGATTAGGAGAGGGAATGTATTCTGGGGCATTTTGCTGGATGTCTATAGTCGATGAAAACATCAGAAAGATGATTCAAAGTATAACAGCAACTTACAGGCAAAAGTAAGTCTGATAAAGAGAATGACTCCCCCAATCAAAAATAACACAAATAACAAAAAGGATCGATGGTTCTTCGCTCCCACTGTGACCTTATCAGCCTTGAAACGACGGGTATGGCCTGCAATTAACTCACCGCAATTCCAGATCCAAGGACAATGGCTATGCGCTGTCAGGTAATACTTGTTCAAACAACTAGATATACATACTGGTCAAACCTGGCAACACATCGATTACAGGTTCTGCAATGTTTGGAGCGTAAGGGCTTCCTTGCCTGTAAAGATAATATCAACCTAGTGTGAAGGCAGATGGAACACAGACTTACCATGCACACGATACAAAAGTTGGTCCCATTCAGTCTTCCTGCGTCCACAAGATCTTCCAATACCTATAGGAGTTTAACAGATACCCTTATGCGCATATTGCCGTTATACTCACTTCTTTAATTTCCGCATCCTGCTGTCCCTTCGGCACAAATCCAGGATCTGTCACGATGGCGTTCCAGAAAGTCCAACAGCAGCCGACAAACATGATTATAAAGCCAAGATTGCTGAAAGCGTATCCCGGAGTGTTGATGACGAACCTAGAAATCCAACAGTAGCCTACCCAGATGAGACTGGCGGTGATGATAGATGCAAAGTAGTTGGACGTGGAAACTTTGTCTTGGGTCTTGATATGGCCCAATAAAACGAGGACCACGGTCTTTGGAGTGGTGATCAGTCGATTGTCTTGGGTATTTTTTTTCACTCACGTATTGCATTCCCATGAATTCAGCAATGGCAAACGGGACGCCCACATATACCGGTAACCACTTGAACGTACTAAAGATGAACCATAACACTGCTGTAGGCAACAAAAAGATAGCCAAGATGGTATTTCTCTATTAACGGTCAGCTGGGGCTATGAACCACTGGTTGCCTCACTCACAGGGCCCAATTTGCCTTCCATCTTCACACCATCAATGCTCCACCCTGCCTCCTCGAGACCCTTTTGGAACGGCACTAGACCCTTCAATTCCTCTGCCATATCTCTCGGAGTCTTCCCTGCTTCTTCTTTGGCATCCAGATTGGCGCCAGCTTCTACAAGGTGCATGATGGAGACCTTGTTGCCTTTCACCGCTGCCCAATGAAGGGGAGTCATGCCTGCATTGTCGGTTGAGTTCACTGAGGCACCGTGTCTAATGAGGAGATCGACTGAAAGAGCATCGCCTTGATAAGCTGCCCACATGAGAGCAGTATGACCATCTGCATCCTTCTCATCGATGGCTACCGGTTGATGTAGCTACATGTTGATGTCAGCACGATAAGTCCAAGTATCGCCCTCACCATGTATAGCAGCGGCATGACGGCACTGGAATGCGTGATGAGGTGCAACGTATTGAAGCCTTGGGAGTCATGTATATTTGGGTCAGCGCCCCTTGATATTAAGAGATGCACAACATATAAATGTCCATTTCTACGAATATAATCATATGAGTATTGGATTCGGACGCATAAAGGAGGGAGCTTACCTCGCAGCCCATTGTAAAGGAGTAGCCTTCAGCTCGCCACCAATCGCGTCGATATCAGCGCCACTGTCTATTAAGAGCCTACATGTTCCCATGTGCGCGTTGATAGCGGCCCAATGTAAAGGCGTCACATCCTGAGCGTCCCTGGCAGAAAGATTTAGCGAAGGGTTCTCGTGCAGCATAGTAGCGATGGCCGCCGTATCGCCCCTCTGAGCCAGTGCATGGATGCTGAGCTAATTTAGGGCAAGTACGTCAGCAATCACTCCGCTAGCCAATTTGCGAAAAATATAATGGGAAAAATTAGGACATACATCGTGATACATCAAAGGCTCCCGTATAGTCTCCCGGCCGACCTCCTGACTGTCTCTTTCAAGCTCTCCGCCTCCAATCGAGCTTCCTTCATCTGCCCTGCCTGAACCTGGAAGAACTGATGATTGTTCGAGTACAGCTCGATTTGAGTCTGGGCTTGTCGCTACCGCCATAATGTCTGGAGATGCCACTGTAGTCATCTCTTGGTCCATAAGATGGTTGCTTCGTGCGTCGTGATCTGCTGTTCCGGGTATGATGTTGAGCGCCTTTTATCCTGCCTGGTCAGATACTTGTTCCTCTTCTTCGATGAGCCCAGGGTCGTTTGTGAATGATACGTGTTGAAGTAGCAAAGGAGGTATTTATACGTATACATATCAGATCAATAGCGATGCGGCGTCTGTGCAGCGCAAGGCCGGGCAGCGTGGAGGCCGTGTCCGGACAGTTCCATCCCCGAAAAAAGCAACAATTCGGACGTTTGACTACACTCAGTTTACGAGCGTTCCTCGAGCCGCACACAGCTCCTATATCAATCACTTTGGCTATGAGAATAGTGCAAGGGAGGCGAACTCGGCCATACTTTGAGTACAAGTACATCTATACAACAAGGGGCGGAATTACATGGACAGCAGGGACAATAACTTCCTTCGTGCCAAGTACAATAATAACCTTTTCTCGAGGGCCCTCTCTGAACGCTACTGCTCGTCAACCTCCATGCTGCTTTCTACCTGAGCGTGCGCTCCTCTAGAAGTACCTCTCATCTCCCCCATCAACATTTCATCCAGCTGACCTGCATGATCGTGCTCTGGGCGGCCATATTGGGCTACTTGGCCAGGACTCGCCGCTGATTGTTTATCAGGCTTTCTATCGGCCGTCACTGGCTCAGTTGTTAGTCAAAGGCGCATACTCATAATAGAACACTTACCCCAAGGTCTTCTGTCCATGGGACATTGTTGTTGTGATTCATCCTCCTTCTGACCAATCCACTTCAGCAGGCAGTGCATGTGAAAGACGTGGGTGCATTCCCCCCAAACTAAACAGCACAAATCAGCGTTGTGTTTTTGCTACACACATACAGTGGGCTTACTCAAGGGACAGTCATCGCCGGGTATCTTGCAATCGGGGCAAGTGCTCTCGAAGGCCGCTTGGCATATACCACAGACATCCTGATCGTCGTCATCGTCAAGGCCAACTTCGTCCGGCGGGGCGTAGTGGTAAAGCTTGTGAGGTTCGTCCGAGACATCCCAAATCCAATAGGCTACCGCGCGATAGGAATTGACCTCCACCTTCATGGGATTGTGGATATTGAATTGCTTGTGAGATGGTTATGGTACTTGGCAGTTGATTTACAATCGATGAATAATGAACCTCGGAGACTCTTCTGTCATGTCTACAAAAGGTCAAACAGCATCACAACAACAATCATGAAACCATGACGTGGAAGATGAGAAGCCTGTGCTTCCCCTCTTTTCACTGCGTGCAGTGCGTGCAGTGCGTGCAGTGCCGTCACTCGGAATAACGGGCATCAATATAATAAGCATTTGTATTCCCACTATGCATGTATACTTGGGAAAAGCATCATGGGATTTACTCTGTAAGTTGAGTTAGAATTGCTTCAGTGGGTAATATGGATCACACTAAATGGCATACAACAGTCTCCTCCAATGGTCCATCTCTCTTCCCGTTGGCCGGGCGGTTTCTTTGGCGGACGTCGTATGCGCTCGTGTGCTTGAGAACTACGGAGTAAGTCAATCACCTAGTTCAAAATGTTAGTGACTATTCACTGACATCTCTCACTAAGCATAATCCTCCTTCTCGGCTAGGTCTTCAACTTCGCACATATCGCGCTCAATTTCCTCTTTCGCCAACCACAGATGATAATAACCAAGACAATAATAATCAAATTTCGCGCTATCTCACCATAATATCTAATCTGATGCCCCCAGCACAACCAGGGGAGGTCAGAACAAACTCTCCCATCTTCAAAGACGATACAGCATATCTGTTTCTCGATGATCGCTCTTCAACAGCTATTGGCGGTGAATCAGAGCATGTTAACAGGGCTATTGAAACATCCACTGTAGCCCACTCATCAGACATCGTCTCTCTGCAACAGGATGGAGAAGGGGAGCGATTTCGATGTGTAGCAGTCAGACCACCGACAGCTGTTATCCCAATGTTGCAATCATTACTTAATCCTTTCGTGATGGGTTTAACTAAAGCAGCTCGTACCGTAAGCAAACTTTTATGGCTGGACATTTTGATCTGTCGTTCTTGATCAAGCTCACCTCGAGAATAGACTGCATCTCAAACATCCTCCACTCCTGTCCCTACTTCTCTCCCTGGATCAACCCTTCTGATGACCGTTCTCACCTTCAATGCACTTCCCTCTCCACTACCCCCTGTAATACTTCGGTTGTATATCCTTCCCAATCAAAGCGCTAGTAGTATTTTCCTTGAAGGAGAGTATGAAGGCATTGCAGACGGCAAAAGTGAGGAAGAAATGGAGGAAGAAGTTAAAAAGTATTTAGAAAGTTGTCTAATCACCGACTTGCTAGGAGAACGACGATGGATAGATTGCTCAAGGGGACATGAGAATTGGAGAGCATGGAACAATGCTGAGAGGAACAAGTATGCGATGCTTACTCTGGCAAAGACCTTACGCCAAGGCAATTTCATTTGACCATAACAATACTCATCAATACTGTGAGCCATGCATTATTCCGACCATGCCATCGAAATATGGTCTTCCATATATGCAAGATTACATGACGAGATAGGATTCAGTGATCCTTATCAGATTCAAATGGCCGTTGCATTGCCATAGGTAGTACCCTCCAGCCCTCGGGAAACCAATGCGAACTCATGAAGAGCTTCTCGCATCCGCCTTGCAGTGCGCGATCTGAGTAACATTTTAGTTCGTTTCTCAAAAGGCAAAACAAAGGCACGACATACTTCAGGATAGCCGTTTTCAACTTCTTCTTCGACTCCAACGTTGCCCTCGGGTCAGGAAATCCCTCCTGCTCTTCTGATTAGATCTACCATTATATCAACTCTGTAGCAAAATACTTACAATACTCAAAACCCCTTCCAACCACGCTGACATCACGTCGCCGCTCACTCTGGTGACTAACCCGGCCAGTAATTCTGCCAAGTTTGGAATCACACTTCTGGGACCTTCACTACCAGCAGAGAGAATCAAAGCGTGGAGTAACGATGGGCCAAAGGCGTGTAGAAGAGGATCAAAGATAGCTTCGAGGGGAGATGGGAACCGTGTCTTCGATAGCAGGGCGACCTACGCTATCGATTAGCCAACGAAGCATGCAGGACTAGACGATTGGCACGTACAAAAAAATCAGAGGCAGACTTGAGGGAAAAACGTTCGTGGAGTCTGAGACCAGCAAGACCAAGCTGAATATATGACTCGACTTGGTGAGGTTGCAGACGGAGCAGCACACCGGGGTAACGTTCAGCAAACTATATGCCGTTAATTCGTTTCCCAGATGTAGTAGACGTACCGAATGACAAAATTTGAACCACCCTTCCACAATATCGGGATTCTTCAAGACCGATCAGTTGCATGTTCGAATAAAGAACTTAAACAGGCTTACCTCCTTCATTCCTTCACCTTGGAACAAGCCCTGCGCGATTTCAACCAATCTCCCTCCGCATTGACCGACTGTCTCCCATTTTTCCTGCTCTTCTCTGGCCATCGCCGCCTCGTCTTCTCTCGTGGCCAGATCTTTTTTCTTGATTAAGAAAGAAGGAGGAGCGCTGATACTGAGAATTACTGTAGATGCTAAGGTGAACCAGAGAGCAGAAGGGGCGCGAGAACATGCAAGGGTGACGAGAGAGAGTAGTGGCAGCGGAGGAAGAGAAATGAGGGTAGGAGGATTGGGCGACACGTGCTTCAATAGCGAAGATATGGCCTACACGGGCCATTAGCAGCAGAACAAAAGATCAGCGTCAGGTTTTCGACCCACATCGGCGGTCTCAGAGTCTCCATTCCAAACTCCAACAACACCCTCGATTGCCATATAAATTTTCTCTCGTAATCTAGCCATTCTCTCGTCACTTCGTACCCTTTTCATTTCTTCTTCTTTCTGATCTTCATCATCTACTGCGTCAAAAATTTCATCATCTGAAGGTGAAAGACCCTTGAGGCATGCTGTCAGAGAGTTGATGGTCTGTATGAGAAGAGGTTGAGCCTCCACTGCATTAGTGTGTGACGCAGAAACGGCTGCTTGCATGCGATCAATAATAGGGTTTACGATAGCCTGCCAAGGAAGTAAGCTCATAAATGACAATAAAACATTGGTAAGAACGCACTTCAACAGGCCCGATTGCCTCCTTGGGGGGCAGTGCCTGGATGACACTAGAAATACCCTGAATGACTTTACTTTGCTCCTCCGACTGAATATATTGGCTTTAGCATTAGAAGGGACCGATGGTAAGATTTGTACTCACGCCCATGTCTCCGATTTTACCATGAAGCTCTGAAAATGCGCCAATATGTTCAACCAGCTTCTTCCTACACATGTCGCACAGCGCTTTGAGGGCGTCGGCAGCTGATCGAGAGATTGAGTGACTACGAGAAGTAAGAGATGGGACGAGATAGGAGAGACACGGGGCAAGATGGGTGGGGTGAAATTTGAACCATTCCTCGTAGGACTCTGTAATGGCACGTCAATACTTTCTGGGCATGACGGTATCAACTTACGGATTAAGCAAACTATAGTGAGCCTCAACCTATCTTCACCAAGGCCTCCAGTTGGTCGCTGTGTTAACAGTCCCAACACTTGTTCGCCAAACAAGGCGGGGAGACTCTGATCCTCACCCAAAGGTACAGCTTCAGATGAGTATCGGATGCAATGTAAGGTGGCTTCAATATCCTGGTAGAAAACAAGTCAGCATTTGTCAAACAAGACTGAGTTGTAACTCACCTGCCAAGAGGCACCATTCTGAATCTGCTGAGCAGCTGTTTGCGTCAGTTTTTGCATCATTTCCTCCCTCAAAACATAATAACTGAGGTGGGTTAGCCCATTTCGTTGATGAAATGCTTAAATTACTTACGCTCCAACGACCACCTCTCCCGCATCTCTTCTCCAACGACTGAACGCCTCTCTGTCATCCTTTTCCAGACCGCCTAATGTGCCGCCTTGAGGTACCTCGCCCTCACCAGGCCATCTTACTTTGCGGCGAGTAACAGAAACCAGCTCAGCAAAGAATTGTTTTGCGATCAACCAAGCAGGATGTGTCTCGTGCGGAGCCTGGAACAGATCCGAATCCATGAGCGCCTCTTGCAGTAAAGAATAGATTGGGAGAGTAAGCTGAGATGGTAGCTGCTGATGAGTTCATTCGGCGGAAGCAACCACTACAAGAGCTCACCTCGCTGATGTTTTCCTCCACCCCGGCAATACCCTTCCAGCCAGTAATGCGCAATACCATTGCCAAAAAGGTCTGCACTTGACTCTCTTGAATATGCGCCACCAACCAGTCTGAAGAGTGCTCAACAAGCGCCGCTACAAGCTTAACAAACGCAACAGCTTCCTCGGAGGCGTCTATGTAACGGTTTTCACATTAGTCTCTCAGACACTATAACATGCAACTGGAATTACTAACCTTCTTCGGTCAAATCCAAGATAGATTGCCCAGATGGTCCGGTAGCCCATGATATAAGGGGCTCCGTCAAAATCTTGGTTCCTTTACCATATTTGAAGATGCTTTCGGAGAGGACCTCAACAACAGCAGAACAAGCGGCGGGCAAAGGCAACAAATTATAGAGAACAGGCAAAACCTCGTTCAATTCACTTCGCGTAATGTCATCGGATGCGAGCATATAATGAGAAATGGAGACTCACTCCGCTCCCAGGCCCCAGTCAATCCAGCTCTCGGCGCATTTACAAGCGGCCTCGGCCTCACGTAATCTCTCATCTGTAGAGCTGGCGTTGTCGCCATTCATAGATCTAATGACTGTCCTAACGACGACTTTGAGATCGCTTTCCACATGTCTTCTGATAGCGGCTCTGTGAAGAACAATGATGAGCAAGTTTGAATGTTACAGATCCATATTCTTACCTTCGCTGCTCTGCTAATCCCGCTCTGCCCATCTCCTCAACGCAAATAGCGCACCACTCCAGTTCTAACAATCGCAACCTCAGAGCCAGATTGACCCCAATATTTTGAGCGTTCGCTTGAGCGAAAGAAGATTGCATGGATTGAATGACAGTATGGATGGGGTGTGAGAATATGGTGAATTCCAAGCGCAGAAGGAGCGACGCCAGCTTTCGCATTGTCAGAATGAGTGGCGTAGCTGGCATAAATATTCGCATAACACTCACAGAACCGAAGATCTTCCTTATCACTACCGCATTTCCAGGCTGGTACGAGTAAGGATTCTGTGGATTTATTGCTCCTGATAATGTTTCAAGAAGGAGAGCGAGAAGACTTTGGTGAAGTTCTTGAGGTAATGTATCCCTGATGCCGGGCGTCAGGATTTCTTCAAGAAATCTCAATTTCTGATAAGCTCACCAGTCACGCGAGATTTTTACTTGAGCTGTATGAGCCCCAAAAAATCGCACATTAGTATCCTGTACATATTTAATCAACAAAACGGTCAATGTAGGAAAACGAATAGTCTATCCCCACCTCATGGCTTGCGAGGCCGGCTATCAATCCCCATGCTTCAGGTGTTCCTTGGATTTTTTGCAGTTCTGATTGGAGGTACTTTGCTTGCGCAGGGTTAGAAGATGTAACAGGGTCGAACAGTTGGAGAATGGTCTACCTCAAGCAGCTCTGATTAGCTCCTTGATACTCTGTTTGACCCTTCAAATAAAGTAACTGACCTGGGCGACCTGGGTGAGGTCGGATTGTGGAAGTACAGGGAATGAGACAAGAGAAGGGGTTGGAGTTTCTTCATCCATTGTGAGCGACTCCATAGCGTCGGAATTCGTATGTGGGTGATGTGAGTCTATGAAGATCGCGAAGAGCTATTTTGGAGAATAGAACAGTCTACTCTTCATTATCTGCTCTCTCTCTCTTCGTTTTGAAGCTTGAAGCTGGATTGGATTAAATGGTGACGCTGGAGGATATTTTAAACACCGATGTCATCATATCTAAGTCTTAAGTCTCATTCAAATGGGCTCGAATCAATGGAAATCAGACGAAGGGACTCTGGAAGCAATGCATTTACATTGTATCTATCATCTTACCTGTCTAGTTGATCAAAGAGCAAAGACACACCAATAAAAGCTGCAGTTAGATGTCTTCCAACTTCTATACCTCCTCTCATAACCGCTATTGGCTCCTGACTCGGCCGTCTCTTCTGGAATCTCGTCAAACAGACCTCAAATACTGCACTTCTCGCCAGCTATATTGCCTCTTCATCTTCTTCTCTCAGCTCATCCAAAAACTCGGTAAACGCCTGTTGCTGAGGCAAATACCGATAGCCACGGCATGTGTGTTTTTCAAGCGGTTCTACTTCAAGAACAGTTTGTGCGAGACGAATCCATATTTAGTGCTCGCCGCTTGCATTTATGTGGCAGCCAAAGTAGAGGAGACTCCGGTACATATCAAGAGTGTTGTAAGCGAGGCCAAGTTGGTTTTCCATGGTGGGATTCTCCCTTTGGATTAATGTGTTACATTTGCTGAAGTCAGGCGATCAATAAAATAGAACACAACATCAAAATGTTCCCTGCTGAGACCAATAAGCTTGGAGAAATGGAGTTTTATCTACTAGAGGATCTCGATTTCCACTTAGTAGTCTTCCACCCATATCGGGCGTTACTTCATCTCACCGGGAGGGAGTCTGCAGACATGGGAAGATTTGAGAAGTCTAGAGTTCAAGAAGATATGGAAATACGGAAAAAAGAAGGAGATGCCAAAAAGATGCGAGAAGAGGAGGCGAAGAAGGCCAGCAGTAAGGGACAGCAACCAACAGTCGGACAGGCGCTTGAGAAAGAAGGGGAGCGCCTCGAAGAGACTGAGGAGACCAGGATAAGGCGTCTAATGAGTAGAGGGACAGGCGAAGGTGTGATGGAAGTGGACGAGGGTGTTCTGCAAATATCATGGTGAGTGTGATTATTGACATCAATTTGACATCTATTTGATACGTCCCAATAGGTTCATCCTCAACGACTCCTATCGCACGGATGCGCCTCTGCTATATCCTCCTTATATAATCGCTCTTTCGGCAATATATATCGCCTTCTGCCTAACATCCATGTCGAATTCCTCTGCCCGCACCCGTGCGTCTTCCACTCAGCGGCCGGAACTCTTGCAATCGATTTCGATCAATGAAGGATTGAATTTGCTCCCACCGCCTAAAAATGCCGCAGAGTTTCTGGCTGGGTTTCAAGTCAGTTTACCAATGCTTTTTGGTTGCGTGCAGGAGATTATTGGACTGTATCCCGTATGGGAGGCATTCGAGCCAACGGTGATGAGGAATTCCCAAGCACAAGCCAAGGGGGGAAATGCAACAGCGCCTGTCGCAGCTGCTGCAGGTACAAACCCCGGGCAGAATGATTTAGCCCAAGACAAAAAGGAGAAGTTCGGTTTGGAGGAGGCTGAATCACTGGTACGGAAAATGATCGAGGAAAGGATGATAGATTTAGGTCATCCAGACAGTGGGGGTGTTGAAAAGGCTGCAGGTACCGGCCCGTCCAATGTAGCGGGTAAGAAGCGGGCAAGATAGCATAGGTCATGCCTTGATCATTTTCAAGTGCACAATACATTGCTTGTCATATTAAACCATAGCATATTGTATGAGACTATATTAAATTATAATTATGAATGCCAAAAAGCCATTGCATGCGTACATGTACACTTTCAAATAATCTATCTACATAAAACGTCCATCCCGAAAACCTGCTCCTATCTTGTTACTCCCACATCTCTCTATGTCTAGGCGAACAATCTCTTGGTGTAAGAGTTCAAGCCGTGGACGCCGCCTTCGAGCTGAGCGGAAGCGGTTCGAAGTTCGAACCTCAAAGAACCAGACCGAGCGCAAGAGTGAAGTTCGGAGACACTGGTATTCTAGTCAGCTATGATGACGATGACGTTCACCAGCAATTGACCAACTCACCTCTTGATACCGGCATCCTGGAGAGAGTGTTGCAAACCAGTGAAAAGGTAGGGCACGAACTTGTTGATGCTTCCCTTGTCCGCTACATCACCAGAGACACCCTGGGCAACCTTGACGGCGTCAGCCTCGGAGAAGTATCTGGCAGTGGCAGCGTTGTCCAAACCGAGGATAGACCTCTTGCCGGAAGCAGAACCTCGCTGAGTGTGCTCCATGGCCTCAATGGAGCCCATACCTCGGTAAACCTTAACTCGCTTGCCCTCGTGGTAGAAATATTCTCCGGGAGACTCAGTGGTGCCAGCAAGAAGACCGCCCATCATAACGGCAGAAGCACCAAGAGCAAGAGCCTTGGCGATGTGACCAATGTTACCAATACCACCGTCAGCGATACAAGGAATCCCAAATCTGATTATATGTTAGTAATGAAGGTGATACAATGTGGCCAGTCAACACTTACCGGCTGGCGAACTCCGCAACGGCGTACACAGCGGTACCTTGGGGCCTACCGACGGCCATGACCTCTTGGGTGATACAAATGGAACCGGAACCCATACCAATCCTCAAGCCATCGGCACCGGCAGCGATCAACTGAGCAGCTTGTTCCCTAGTAACGACGTTACCAGCAATGACGTCGATCTTGGGGTAAGTCTGTTTGATCCACTTAATGAACTCGATCTGGTAGACAGAGTTACCTTGCGAGGAGTCGAGTACAACAACGTCGAGGCCAGCCTCAGCAAGAAGCTTGAGCCTGTCTTTGTCACCTGGTCTAGTACCGATGGCAGCACCGCAGTAGAGCTGCTTGCTCTCGGGAACTTTGCTGGCGTAAGGATAATTCTGGTTTTTGAGAAGGTCAGAGCGGGCGACAAGGGAGACGAGATGGCCGTTGGAGTCAACGATAGGGAGCTTGCCCTTTTTAGTCTCACGCAAGAGACTGTTGGCCTTCTCGAGAGTGATAGGCGACGAGCCGGTGACAACTTCAGTAGTCATAACAGACTTGATGGGAGTCTCAGCGTCCTGAAACTGAACGTCCCGACCAGTAACAATACCAAGGAGCTTGCTATCAGGCTCGCCGGTCTCAGTGATAGGAACACCGCAGAAGCCGAACTTAGCCTTGATCTCAAGGACGCTGAGGAGGGGTAAGCCTGCTGACGCCTTTTGGCATAAACATATACTTACTCCCCGACAGTGGCATCCGGACCCAAACAGAGAGGGTCAGTGATGAAACCATTCTCGTATTTCTTGACTCGTCGAACCATAGCTGCTTGTTCTTCTGCAGAGCAATTGTGGTGGATGATACCAAGACCACCGTGAAGGGCGAGAGCAATGGCCATTCTGTCTAGAAGTCAGAAAATCCCCGGACGAGACAAACACCATGTCTCACCGATCCTCAGTAACGGTGTCCATAGGAGAAGAGAGGAAGGGGGTGTTGAGAACGATGTTCTTGGTAGCTCTGTGTATCCACAGCCATCAGCACAAAATCACTATTATTTCGTCCACGGAGAAAGACCCACTTAGACTGCAGAGAGACGTCAGATGCGGGGAAGTTAATGTGTCCAGGAAGGACCAAGAAGTCATTATAAGTCAAACCACCATTCTTCCTGGAGTCCATGAGCTCCTGTAGAGAAAGACCATCGCCTCGCGGGTACTCCTCAAGATGCTTGAGAGCATCGGAGGGATTGAGGAGGGAGTCAGGGCGAGGAGGGGCGTTGGGGTTGGTTTCAGGCATTATTACAAAGTCGTAGGGGGGGGTTTCTAAGGAGAAGGTACGTTTAGTGGGATTCTGTGAAAGATATCCAAGATTAAAATTGTTCTGGAACGACCAAAATGGATGACCAACCTTCGACTCCGCCACCACAACTGCTGACGCGAAAAAAAAATTAGCATATGCTGACGTGTCTTTTATTAATTACTTCTTTGCTTGTTGTTGAATTGCTTCTTGTTGATGCTGCGTTCTATTATCTTCTATTTTTTCTTCTTTCTTAATTACTTATCCTAACTTGTTTTGCGGCGGTGGGACGGCGGATGCTTCCGCCATAGGTATACTACGTAATGTAGCGGTACAAGCAAGTCACTTTCTTCGTTCGTTTTTGATTGGACCAACAACAGCAAAAAAACAGAGGGCAAGCAACCTTCAAACAAATTTCCAGCAGTGCACAGCTCGCACTTGCAGAGTAATCAAAGCCATCAATATTCAAGCAAACAGCATGACATTGTACCTGTAGCGCTGGAACTGATTGGGAAGAAAGGGATACAGAAAGGAGAAATGAAGAATAGAAGGACAGATGGACACAAAAAGAGACACCGATCGAAGACCGAAACCTAAATAATTTACAGATCATACGTGACAGAAGAAACGAAGAAGGTAACTAACTATAATCAAAAAAAGAAGCCCGAGTCAGAAGTCAACGCGGAACGCGGAATCCAGGAACTCGGAATAAGTAGTACTAGTAGTGTGGAAAGTGGGACTCTTTCACTTGCTCTTTTCGGCTTTCGGCAGCTTATTGATTTCTTCGTTACTTTTAGTTACAGAAGTTTTTATTTATTCTTTTGGAAGCGGAAGTGTCCTTTCTCCTGCTTCAGCCTCTCCAGAAAGATCATTGTGGGAACGAACGTCAATTAATTAAAGATAATCACTGGGGTCCAGTCGCCATGGATGCAGACCGCAGACCTCACTCCACCCGAAACCGGAACCCGGGAAGGGCAAACGGCAAGCAAAGAGGTTCCTGTGAGGTGCCTTAATGTATTAATGAGGTAAATGCCCAAAATGGGAATTTTTGCTTAGTTTTTTTGCTTTGACCTGCCCCTGCTTGCGTCATGATTTCCCTATCCGGAGAAACGGCCCGCTTACAGTACAGTCAGTACAGTCGGAGGCTCTTTTTTACCCGTCCTGACAACTGAATTTAAGATTCTTGAGAATTGAGGAGATTTCATCGTCTGGTTCTCAGGTGGCCCCTGGCGGCCCAAAAACGGATGCTGCGGCCCAAAGCGAAAATTGCCTTTTCTGTGACAAAACCTTACCGCAATCCGTCCGTAGTCCCTGACGTTCAACATCCCTGGATCTCCTGCTCTTTCCCGATGTGATCGCTATCCGCAGATCAGGTTCTCCAGCCTCCAGGTTCGAGAATTCTTATCGTATGCACCCAGAAGGGCAATACGCTAGATTCAATCCGGCAACGTCCAATATGGACGCATTGGGTATTACTCAATGAGTGCATCCGAAGTACCATGCAATAGCATTTACAAGTTTATATCTAGCTCTCCACTTTTTTAGCAAACTCCATTAATCTCCTTTTTCCTGTTCTCTCTGCACCGCGCCCCCTCAAGCCCCAACTGTACATAGGTTTCTCTGGACCCTCGGCAATCCTCTTTATATCTTGTGGCTTGATTTCAATTAGCCCATCCACTACCTCGCCCACGACTAGCTCTCAATCTATATATCTTCTCGATTTCTCAAGCGTCTAGGCAGTGCCAGACTTTCGCCTGCATTCTCTGCTCTACCGACAATCATTGCGACTCAACTATGCCCTCTAGAAATCCCATTCACCCAGCTTCTCTCTGTCGTCTCTCGACTCACAGTAAGCCTCTTGTCGACTGTCTCCGCACTCGGGTCCGATCCGAATTTTTAGGTAGGTTATTCTATATTATTGGCTAATTTAGTTACTGACGAGAAGCTGTCATAGCTCATGTGGCTGAGCAAACCTGTTCTGTCATTCGCATCTCCCCCTCTGCTCCATCGACACCTTCTACTTCATACTTGCCCACTCCGCCTGCCAGCCCAAGCCGCGAGCACTACGATGAAGACGGCAAACCTTCTGAATGGTGGCAAGCACCAGAGGGCACTGAAGACGACTTAGATGCCGATCTTCCAGACCTGCAAGAGTTCATTAGGGGTCTGGTTGTGCAAAGTAACGTGCAAATGCCTACACTAAGTGTGACACTTGTGTACCTTGAAAGACTCAAAGAGAAATTGCCCCCGGTTGCCACAGGTGAGTTCTTTCAGTGTTAAGAGTTTGGATAGACATTGATAACCCATCAGGCATGAAATGCACCCGTCACCGAGTGTTCCTCGCTGTTCTTATTTGTGCGGCCAAGTATCTCAATGACTCTTCACCCAAGAACATGCACTGGCAGAAGTACGGGAAATTTTTTTCTCTCGCCGAAGTTAACCTCATGGAGAAACAACTCCTTTACCTGCTGGACTACAATCTCCGAGTTGAGGAAGATGAACTTGTTAGGCATCTCGAGGGGTCCGGCCCGTCTGTTCTCGCACCTATTGCGCCTTCGGCTCCTACTTCCGCACCTGTTCAGGCTGCGCCTGATTCGATTACAATTCCTGCTGTTATCCCTAGGACGAAGACACCTCCATCTGCCGTTTCACGTCTGCGCACGGGCCCCAACAAGTCTCGCTCTACCAACTTTGAGCGGTCCTTCAACCCTACCGCAGACATCGCAAATCACCATTTACGCCCTGTCGACCTCCAACGCAGCCGTACAGACGAAAATATTGGTTCTTCATACCGACCACGCTCTTATCGACCTGCTCCTATCCATATTCCTCGGGCAATCGTCTGTTCTTCAAGTCCTGGCAGCACAAGCTCCATTACTTCGAGTGTGCTTTACGGTGATATTCCAACTCCTGGATTAGGAAGAGATTCTAGCGATGCGGGCGATTCACCCCATGCCGCTAGGACGCCAGATGAGGGCAGATGGGGCAAATATGGCTACGGCGGTGTGCCGGTCTCCATCTCTGTCTCTGGCAGATCATACAATATGTCTTGTGAACCAACGATTGTGGGCTTTAGCTCTGCATCTCCTGATACGTGTGTGAAATCACCTATAAGCACAGAGAAGCAGCGAGAAGGACTTTTCAAGAGGGCTGGGAGGACGTTGAAGAGAATTATCTAAGTTTCGGTATTTGGGACTTTGGTGGCGCTTGCCGTCTGCTGGTCGTTCCTTTTATTATAATATTCATCATTGGGGGTGTTGTATATCTAGAGTTGTGTAATCTCGTATCATTTGTCTGGCATTATCAGTTACTAAGGCGCTAGACGCCCATATTCTATATCGAGTAGTATTGCATCTGAGATGTTAAATACGTGTCGCATCTTGAAACATAGTATGACCTACACGTCCGTACCTCTTGTCTAGTAGCTATTGTTACTGAACATGTGGACATATTGGCAATGTGAAACTATTAAGCTTGTAAACTTCCAACAAACTTCTCGTACACCATAACAGAACTAAGAAATAGAGAAGAAACCTAAAATAGTACTAATGATATCTATGCTTTAATATTTATATGTTAACTCGCCTCTCTTCCCGACCTTTCAGCGCAGTCATTTCAACTGCTTGGGCTGCCATCTGAGCGTGAAAACAATAATACATCTCAAATACAGTAAGTGAACTAGCGTTTCTCCCTTCAGACCTTTCGATGATCATTTTTTAACATCAAAGCTGCCATCGCACTGACGACGCTCAAGGCGCTTAATACAACCCATATCAACTGTCCCTCCAAGACACGCTTGTCTACCGATAATGCAAATAATGCCGATGATGAGCCAGGGCCAATCGCTCGCATGAGAGAGGAGACCGCTTGAGACCAGCCGTTGATGGCGCCCAATGAACGACGATTCGGGGCAGCGTCGTTGACCATAATAAGGTTACAAGCTGACGATAACGTGAGTGATAGACAAAAGAGACCAATCAACCGATCGTGCGTACCGAAAGCCATATTCCCTATAGCATATAACCCCATGCTTCCTGATAAACCAATCCAGACCCATACATCCCTCTCACTTCTCGCCATGACATTACACAATGGCAAAAGCACGAATGCAGGTATAAAGAGGATTACCAGCACCTTGTACAATTTAACTGTCCCAATTCTTTTTGAAAGCCATGGAAATGCGAACAATTGAACAGCGATGGTGCTGACACCTCGTATGGACATGGCTAGGCCTATTTTGCCAGAAGAAAACGATAATCCTCCTGAGGGGACCGGCGTGAAGCAGAATAGAGGTAGAAGGCCCAGGAATGAAATACCTTGAAGCTGGAGAAGACCAAAGGAGGTCATTAGGGCGTTGATATCGGGCGTTAGCAGGTCACGGAAAGATACCGGTGCGTCATCTTCTTGGTCATCTATATCCCTAGGAGGAATCCCTGTGTTATGGTGGTCGGCTGCACCTTCCACTCGCGTGTCACCTTCATCTGTAGACGAATAATGCACGGTGGTATGTGGATGTGCATGAAGAACTTGAGATCGGGCTTGTGATTGACCTTCGATTTGCATATCCTTTGCTTTCGGAGGCAGCGTTTCCTCCATCCATATCCAAGCGACCAGTCCGCTCACCAAAGGAAAGATCGCAGCGACTAGGCAGGGAAGTAGGTAAGGATACCGATCCAAAATGGGGATTGTCTGACCCAATTTGGGATAGCGATCTGTAATGCGTGGAAAGTAACCTCCTATAGCGGATGCTAAAATGGTACCGATAGCCATTGAAAGAGGGAAGAAAGAGAAAGCAACAGACTGATTCGTCTCGTCGCATAGTTCGCCACTACATTGATAAGAGCAAATGAGTCGTCATCAAACACAAAATGGCCAGACCATAGTAAAGAGGCTTACATGACGCTTTTGAGTACCGCAACATTACCGTTTGCTAGCCCATTGATCACCCTTGTCAAGACCATCATCGGAAACGTCGTGGCAAAGCCAAAGAGGACTGAAGACAGCGCCGCTCCAGCACATCCCTACGAAGACCTCATCAGATTCCGTGCAATAATGGTCTAACAAAAAGGGCAACAAACGATCAGTAGTACAGGCTTTCTCCCCCATCTATCACTAGCGGCTCCCCATTGAAAAACCGTCAGTAATTCAGCAACGGCAAACATGCTTTCAATCTAAGTCAAAAGCCGTAATGCCAGATTAATCATCCGCCTAGTCAAGGTTGGGAAGTACTCACAAGGCCGGCGTAGAATCCAGTCTTCCTCGGGTCGTCTACAACCCCAGTGTCCAGTAGCATCTGATTGATGTAGGGAAAGCATGCCATGAAAGCGATTGGCTCTGTGACCCGAACGAAGCATGCAATGAGAAGCTGTAACTTCGGTAAGGGCGTAGTATGCGATCGTTCTAAGTTTGCTGATGGATCTTCTTGAGCTTGAAGAAGATATTCTCTTTCCCTGTTGATGGCTTTTGTTGGCATGATCGAAATGAATGATGATGCGAAGTCAGGATATGGTCAATGAAAAGATAAAAGAGACGGGACCAAGAACGAAGAAGAATTAAAGTGTCGCAGTCGAGAACCAGAATATATATATATAGAAATGGATGTAGAATCATGATGCTGCCGTTATGGCGGACTATCACATGCACCCTGCTTAATGTCTTTACTTCAAACGAGCAATAATATGACAATATGAACATCATCCCGAAAGCACCGACATTTTCTTGCAGCGTAGTGTAGTAATTGAGAGGAAAGCTGGAGAGCTTTCTCAGGCACCGGCGGTCGGAAGGCATTTCGCCGACGATTGACCGCCGGTGGCCGGTTCGGGAGTGGAGGCAAGCAAACCAGGACCGTCTCGAAATGAAGGAAGTTACGTTACGAGTAAGAACTGCTGGTGGCCGTAGTCGCCGTAAGTATTATTAGCAGACTAATAATAGGCTGTTGTGAGTTAACGATTATCACGAGTATCATACACCATTACTAGTCCCTGGGAGCAGTTTCTCTTCTTTGCTGGGGCATTGAAGTTTTTAATTTGGCTATTGGTTATTGGTGGAATTGAAGTTCTAATGTGGAGGTAGTGCTGGAGAATAATATACGAGCGAAGAAAAGAAGACAAAAGCAAAGGCAAATGAAATAGTTTGTCTTATCATTTTGAAGTGATGGTCCATTGAAAAATAGAATAGAATTGGCGTTGTTCGCTCGCTGAGAGTCCAAAACAATCACCGCGATAATCGTCAGGCACGAGAGCGTGCAGCACTGAGTTTCGAGTGAGTGTTCCTTCCAGTCTGTCTGTTCATTTCTGATATACATATCATTGGAGTAATATCATCAAATCTGTGCATTCGTATGTCTCCCTTACCTGCTTAATACGCGAAGTCTTCCTCAGCCTCACCAAGTATCAAAATGAACAGGTGAGTGTCGGTTATTGCTCGTTTCATGAGAAGATACCGTCGTACTGATTAACTGTTGTTAGAATGCCAGTTGTGCTTGTGAGTCTATTATTGCTTGGTGAGAAGTCAAGAAAAAGGAGGAACTGGTCCTGACTGAAAGCTTATTCCGTTTAGAACATAGATGAAATCGAGTAAGCAATAGCTCCCTCACACCGGCCAAGGCTAATGCACTCTCCCAAGGTATCTCTTGGATCAGCTGGTACGTCTGCCAGAGTACTTAGGGTATGATTCCTCAGGAATCTGACAGGAAATGCAGCCTCCTCCTGATAAGGACGAAGATCCATTAATTACCAAGCTTCGAGAAAAGCTTAAACTCTCGTTACAAGAAGTGCGAAAAAACGCCGAGTAGACATGACAGAAAATACAGCATGACAGCAGAAGGAAGCATGATGTCGACCCTGGCTATCTCGGAAGGACCTGTAATTTAGAAGTAGATAGAGACCATGAGTTGAGAGTTGATCATGTCATAAAGCATGCATTTCAAGTGCTCCAATACTCACATCAAACATTTTCTTAACTACCAAATTTGCAGTAATCTTCAGTCGACGTTTGCTAATTGATCATCATTGCTGACCTCTTCTTCGCAGTCATGTAAGGGAAGGAGAGGAAAGAAAGAGCGTAGTTTAGCGGAGGGAAAGAAGCAGGCCAAAGAAAGAGATGGAGGAGACAATAGGGATGCTTAGGATTATTCGGAGGAGAGAGGAAAAAGAGAGGGAGGAGGGGGAGAGAAGGAAAGTAGCGGAAAAAAATCAGAACAAGAGGGGCCAAAAGATCAGAGACTGAGACAAAAAGGGGAAAGGCTGATCGAGAGATGAAAAATATCGGTCAGCTTAAAGATTTATTTATAGGAAAGATATGTAAAGAGTTTGAAAGAGCTCTTCCGTCTTATAGACGAAATGAGATTCAACTTTCATATCCTCACTACTTCTCTTGGTGTCTTCTCGAAGTTCCCATGCGAACTCATTACACTTCACTGGGTTTACAGCTTCCAAGTTTCTCGTTAGATTTAATCGTGGTTAAGCGTCCGCAGAAGCAGCAAAAGCTTTCTGTTCGAGAACAGTGGCGCGGCTACATGGCATCATCCGGAGCTTGTGTCTCATTTTGCCCTTGAGCCTCCATCGATCCAAGCAGTCTTTATTCTTCTGCGAACAGTGAACGGCCTTCAATATTATGCAGCCCTGTCGGTCTGTACCGAAAAACCGAAACGTAACTCGCACACGCTGAATGGCCTTACTCCGAGTAGCAAGTGAAACGGATCCTACCATACAAATCTGGATGTATTGGCTGAACTGTTTAACGGGAACAAACGTCGAACAGAAGGCAGAGCGTGCAGAAAGCCTATCGCAAAGATCAGCGGAGTGTCAGCATTATTAAAGAGATCAATCGATTAGCCAAGTGTATACGACCGCGCAGTCCACAAACTGAAAGCACAGCACACACACGATACATGACGCGTCGCGTCGTCGGTATCAATTGCGATAGTGCCACATGAAAAATGCCGAAAATTCGCGATTAACCAAGTTCAACGGCGTCATACTACTTTACCGGTAACCATGTGGAAATATCCGGCTGCGGCAACCAATCAAATGGCTAGGAGCTTGGTTGGCGAGGCTCGAGAGCCTGTGCGCTGCACACGCGGCAAAGTACCGAAGGGAGAAGGGAAAAAGAAGAGGAAAAAATGGACTGGAAAAAGGGGAAAGAAGGGCGGACGGAGCAATAAATGAATCACCTGGGCTCAACTACGGCGTGCTCTTCCTCTGTCTTTATTAACGTCACCCTTGCGAACTTGTCCGCCACTTGCCATCTGCGGCGTTCGCCTCACATCGTGACAAGATTCCTTTGGGCGCTGGGCCTTAGAAACTGGGCTGCTGCGCTGATTAGTGGTGACGTTTGACCCTTAGCGAGAAGCGAAACTTGATTGAAAGCAGCGCTCGCGCCCTGTGTTCGCCCTTTCTCTGGATTTGCACTGTATCTCAGCATTTCCACCTGGACATCTCCTATAGTTACACATCGCTGTTCCTCACACTCCCCTTCCGAGCCTAGACCGTGCGCATCTTTGCGGATCGACTACTAGTGAGTCTAGAGTCTACTTGCATTAACCTTAGAACCTTCCCACCCTCTTCCCTCCCCTCCTTCCCTTCTCTCTTTTTTTGCCACCATCACATCATCCTCCGCCCTCCACGGCATCTTTGTTTGGCTCTCTCTCCTCCCATGCGCACGTCCCATACTCCGTACCTGCGCCTGCTGACGCACTACGCGACTGTGTCCGCCATAGATCATAGATCCTGTCGCCTGTAACCTCCCCTGATCACCACGCTCACAGACCTCGCAATCCGCACCGCTCTTCCGCCGCTACACCACCCTCCCGCATCCGCAACCGAAACGACGGCGTTGCCCCTTCTCTCCCTCACAGCCCCGCCGTTCACCGTAGCCAATCGATCTAATCACACGTTATCTCATTATCAGTACCTATCATGTGAGTCCTCTATATATCACTTGATGCGATCACTTACGCCGCGTCGCGTATGGCCATCCTATGCATGCAGTAACGCTAATGTTGTTCTTGATGTAGTGTTGAGCGTGTCGCTGCTCCTCGATCAATGATGCAGAGCACCAACGCGCCTGTTAACGGTGGTGTTTCCCAACAGTGGCAGGTGAGTCCTTTACTCTCATATACCTCGGTCTCTACTGTTGATCTAATTTTGAGTGTAATCGCTGACGTGTTTTGTTTCCATTCTTGTCTCTTTACTCATTGATTATGCCTCTTTTTTGTTATGGTCTAATCCATCACTCTCTCGACGCAGTCGGCCATGCAGAGCATGTACTCAGGTGCCCAGCAGAGACCTACATCCAATCCGAAGCCCTATAACACTTCGGATGCGAATGGTATGCCTGCCAAGAAGGACGATGCGAATCAATCCCTGTACTCTGTCAACACAGAAAATGGCTATCCCGCGTATCAGCAGCAAGGGTATGGCACGCTTGGAGGATTAGGACAGTATGGATATAATAGTACTGGACTGGGGTGGGTGCCATGTGGCTAAATCTGGAAGTAACTTTGTTGACGTGGACGTACTGCAGCGGCCTGTCAGCAGCGTATGTTGGAGCAACATCATCAACAGCTGGCGCGACAAATGGGCGCAGAACATCTGGTCAGAGGATGATGACCCCGCCTTCTCACCCCTCTTCAGTCGCAACAAACACCTCCCCATCTGCTCGATATTACACTGGTCAAGAAGGTGAGGCAGGCCGTCATGCTTCACCCTATCAACCCGCTTCAGCACCCCCTCAGATCCTCTCTCATCAGTTCAACACCATGACCAATTCACCTCAAACAGCCCAAGGTTACCCCCAATATCAGTACAATCAGCAGTCACATCAACAAAATCCAACCCAATGGGGGGGATATTCTACGTACGGTCAGTCACAGAACCAGGCTCGTAATAACATGTCGGGGCGATTGGGCACGACATCGGCCATCCCGCAAAATAGTGCGCTGGGGGACAGTTCTGCTCGACAGCAACCTACGTCGATGTACGATTACACCACGCACGCCCTTCAACAATGGCCTGCCTCTGAGCTGTCGAAGGTGCCGAGCGCTCACCAGAGCTCATGGCAGAATACCCAGTCCTTGTCAAGACTGACACAGGCTCAATCACCAGCCCTTGGCCAAACGCAACCGCCATCTATTTCCCAACCCACTACATCAACATCATCGACACAAAATGCGTCACCTGCTGTCCCTCAAGGCGGCTGGCAAGGATACTCCTCTATCCCTAACATACCTCCGCATACACTAGGTGGAGGACATTTGATGAGTGGACAACCGTACGGCTGGGGACACATCCAGCAATGGGGTGGCTATTATGGCGCTCAACAACCACCCCAGGCGCCCCAAGGGATCCCAGCTCATCGACCTCCATTGAACAACTTTCCAGCTGCCAGCACCAGCTCTGCGCCTGCAGAATCTCTCCCTACTGGGCGAAAGAGGATGAGCAAGGATAAAGGCAAACCGGCCAAGGAAAAGGAGGAAGACAGAAGTCATTTTGAAGATTATCATGGGTTGGGTAAGCGCTCTGCGGAAGCCGCGGCGGAGGAGTTGCCTAATGAAGATAAGAAAGAGAGCAAGAAGAAGAAGGGTAAGGAGGAAAAGGAGAAGCCGGTTCCCAAAGCCAAGTCTCATCTGCATCCTCCAAAGCAAGCACCCTCGTCATGGCAACTTTTTTTCGCCGATGAACTTGCCAAAGCCAAAGCAGCTGAACCCGAGTCTAGATCCCCAGGCGGTACTTCACATCCACAGAAACTTAATGTCGCGCAGATAGCTAAAGAAGCTGGCGTGGCATACGCGAATCTCAGTGAGGAAAGGAAAAAATATTATGCTGAGCGTGTTAAGGAGCATAGAGAAATTTACGCGAAGGAACTGGCAGCTTGGCAAGCAACATTAACTCCTGAGGACATTCGTGCTGAGAACGCGTTCAGAGCCCAGCAAAGGAAAGAAGGAAAGTCGCGCAAGGGAAATATCAAAGATCCGAACGCGCCAAAAAAACCCCTCAGTGCCTATTTCTTGTTTTTGAAGGCTATTAGAGAGAACAGCGATATCAGAGCTCAAGTTTGGGGAACCGAGGCTGAGACTACTAAGCAAAGCGTTATGGCGGCTGAGAAATGGAGAAGTTTAACTGATGACGAAAAGAGAGTAAGTCGAGTCTGCATGATCAGTTGGCTTCCTATTCTAACAGGTGTTACAGCCTTATCTCGAACAAGCGGAACATGATAAGCAAACCTACGAGACTGCTCGTAAGCAGTACGAAGAAGATTCTGCTGCTCGCGCTCGAGGTGAAGACGTTCCGATTAGAGCTGTGGAAGCACCCGCTTCGCCGCCTAAGCCTCCTGCATCTATTTTGAGATCTATCCACGGAGGGCAAGCGTCGGCTACCAAGTCCTCTCCTTCTGTAGCAGAGTCTGTACCTCATCCTGCGCCTCATTCAGATCTTGAACCAAGCATCACCTCCCTCGGCAAGTCATCCTCGCCCAACCCTGCCTCTGAACCTACTCTTGCCCAGTTTCACACTTCACCTCGCTCCATCCCTCATTATGACGCCTCACTCGAGGTGGATGACTTCCGAGGATTCTCTGATCCCCTTAACATGGATCTGTCGGGTTTGGACGGCATAGATGTTGGATCTATGGAAGTAGATGCTGGTGGCGACAGTGAACAACCGTGGGATGAGCTACAAAAGCTCATAGGCACAGAAGATGTGTATAGCTCAACAAAGCTTCAGCCTGCAACGCATATCGTACCTGACGCTTCAGCCACAACGAGAGTCGCCCCTGCTTCTGGATTTGAAAGCTCGGACATTTCGGTCGCGCCATCCTATGCTGAAGCTAAGAACGAGACGCAGCAGGAGGTTTCCTTGAATGGAACCCCTGAGGGAAACACGAATGAGCCACAAGTACGCCATATAGCAGAGGCAGCAGAGGGCGAGTTGGCTGTGCTTCCAGCTCTGGGCGAAAATACCGTCCAGAAGAACCAAGGGGTTTTAGAGGTCATGGTTGGAGCAGGGGAAGCCCAAAGGCATAATAAAAGCATATCAACTGAATTAGGAGAGGCGGCAGCCGATGCTCCAGCGGTTGACGGTGTGTAAGATGGGACTTTATGGTTTATAATATGTAACGAAGGGTTTAGGTGGACCAATATGTAGAACAAACACGTTAGCTTATTAATCATATCCTTAACATAGTCATATATTCATATCAGATTCAACATTATTGCTATACGGCGAATAGGAACATACATTGATGGAGTATTGTTGTTTTATCGTCTTAATCTTGCTTTCCAACACATGGTACATCTATCTGTATTATTTTGTAATATGGCCATGAATGGTGGACTCGTTAATAGACCGCCCCTTTATTGAGCAAATCCATTACGGCTATATATATTGCCACATGCTCATGGAATCGTGGACTCAGACATTTGCTCATCCTAATAATGATCATGGTCATGGATCAGTCAAGCTGAACAAGTTCTGTGATGTGCCTTCTCGGCCTAGGGCCAACAGCAAGAAAAAACGGTTTAAAGTAGGTCGGTTTCTCTTGTTTCAATGGTTCGGGTTTGAAAGACTTTCTATCCCATCCTGAAGGGGGTTCCCAGTCCTTGAGATAGTTGATTTTGTCTTTTCGTGCAAAGCGCACCTGTTTTAAAGATGAGACCTGGAATTTGCTGTGTGGCTGTGCCGTTTGCTGGATCACAGTAGTGGATGATGTATGAGACGAAGATGTGGTCGAGAGATGAATGACGATAGGCTGTTTCGGACTGTTAAGCGTGAAGGTTGTACCGTAGGGTGTAGATACATGCATAATGACTGGAGGCGCAGGAATAGCCGAATCTGTGTATAGTGTCAACAGCTCACTCGCGTCCGTGAGTGCACGGCTCGCAGTATTTACTTTGTTCGAGGTTACCTGAAGTACCTGTCCGCCTGGTTTGAGCCTCCAGTATAACTTCGTTATTTGCCATTTCCCCAATTCTTTTGGCCTCGTTCTTGCGGCCTCCTTTCTGCTTTTGTTCCTTTTCCTCTACGATTACGAAGCTCGGCGGCTTTCTTCGAATTTGTAAGGCAGAAGCCGATTTCCTGATGATTTTACCGACCCTCAATGGTCCAGTATTCGCTAGGCAGTTTTGTAGCTGACCTTTAAGATCATCTTGCCGATCTTGCGTTATGCTGGATCGTTCTGAGAAAAAAGCGTACGATTTGGCCTTTTGAAGTCTCCGTTCTGATTTCGTAGCCTGTGGATGATTGACAGTGAAAGGTTCATGAGGGTATTTGTGCGGCACAAGCAACATATCGAGAGATTCGTGGGACTGGGTTAAAGGACCATCCAAAGAGAGGGTACGTTGAGGAAAGGGTCGAAAGGATTTGAAGTATGAAGAGAAGCGCATGGTTCCAAACTAGTTGATTGATTAAAAGAGGCCTCTGGAGGTATCGAATTGTCGATTGCTGCGAAGGCGGCTAATTGAAGACGCGATTAGTCTAAGAATCCCAAGAAGTTGTTCGAAAAGGCATCTCTCGAATGAAGAACGCTGTAACAGAAGATGGGGACAGTGGCGGCTCGCCGTCGAACGGTTGTTCAGCGCACGGACCAGCAACGCATACTTAGATCAGTCAACGGCGGAGCAGCAAGTAACATTTGATTGGCATGCAAAGATGCATGGGATAAGTAGAGTCAATAAATGCCGGCTTTTTTACCTCCTGTGCACAATTTCCTATCCACTTTAGTGAGCCTCTCGCCGTCTCGGGGCACTGCGCAGGATGTTATCCACACTATAGCGGTGATCAGCAACCTTTCTACAGTTGTCACAATAGTATTCCGTACCGCAAAATCATCTCCGCTGCCTCGCTCGCACTGACAACAACCTGCTTCTTCAACTTGAAAGACTCTGTGATTCCCAACTGTCTCATAGACCCAATTTCTCCCTTGTCCATATCCAAACCAGCATCAGACTGTCCCTCGTAGTGCGCGGCCCTTAACTTGGTCACCAAATCACTTGAGTCGTAACCGCCATTGTCGGCAAGAATGGTAGGCATCTGCCTGAGAGCCCTGGCAAATCCTTCGACTGCAAGGGCCTTCTTGCCCTTAACAGTCCGGGCAGCTTCCTCAACCTTGCAAGACATAAGCATCTCGGCGCAACCACCACCAAGAGTGACACGGGTTTCCTTGACAGTTTGAGAAAGGACGGAAAGGGCATCATGCAAAGAGCGCTCGGCCTCCTCGACCATTTGCGAGGTAGCACCTCGAAGAACGACAGTACAGGCCTCACCAGCAGCAACACCAGAGAATTTGATGAGCTTGTCCTCGCCAATCATAATCTCCTCGATAACGTCACATCGACCAATTTTGACTTTTTCGGGAGCATCAAAAGTGGAGGTGATGTCACCTCCAGTGACAAGGGCCAATCTCTCGACGCCTTCAAAGTCCGCATGCTCAATTGACATGATTCCGGCCTCAGCAAGAAGAGATTCAGGGTAGTTGTAAATAAGCTGTCGATTAACGAAACAGGTGATACCATGGGAGGCAATGGCCTGGACCTTGGCTTTCATCTTCTCCTGCAAAAAAGTCAGTACATTGTGTCTTGGAATTAGGATCAAGAAACAATGGCTTACCTTTTCGGCACGCTCGAGCTCGGCAAGCTTCCCAGTACCATCTACTCGCACTCGTGCACCAAAAATTTTAATCTTATCAGTGTCCATAGCTATATTGTATCAGCAAAATCTCAACAGGTTGATGACAAGAACATACAGGTGTTGGCGATCAAAATCTTGGCATTTTCTATTCGCTTGGGAGAATTGGTAGCGATAGTCTTGTCTAGGATAAATCCCTCGTCCAAATAAGAGTCTGTCAACTTTCCTCCGACTTTCTTGATAATTTGGACATGCTCCAAATCTGTAGATCCCTTCAACCTCAAAACAGCATCCACGGCGAGATTCGCGAAGTAATCTTTGTCCTGTGCCAGCACTTTACTACTCAACGTTGTCCTAGCAATGTTGAACAGGTCCTCCCTAAACTTGGCGCTGTCGTCCTTGTTGTCTACAGCAGACGCCTCGAGCGCTTGGAGGGCCGCCCTACTGGCAATTCGGTAGCCTTCGGCAACCGTTTGAGGGTGAATTTTTTGAACAGTGACCAGCTTTTCCGCTTCACGCAAGAGTTCGGAAGCAAGGACACAGACAGAGGTGGTACCGTCGCCGACTTCATCATCTTGAACTTTGGAAATGTTGACAAGGATTTTGGCAGCGGGATTGTCAAGATGGATCGATTTGAGGATAGTGGCACCGTCGTTGGTGACGGTGATGTTACTGTTAGAGGCGGATTCTGGAAAATAGTCAGATAATATACACCTGTTACTACTTGTGCACCCACGTAAGATTTTGTTCATGCCCTTAGGACCCAAAGTTGATTTGACCAAGTCACCCAAGGCCATGGCACCAACGAAGGAGGAAAGACGAGCGTTTTCGCCCCTTTCTTCAGTGGCCTGAGTGGCAACACCATTGATCAGCATCTTCTCAGACTTACTTCAACTTACTCACCTCGTCTGCGAATACGTTCATTGTTTATGATTTTTCTGAGATGGTATATTGTGAGTCTTCGCAGAATACGGTCGAAGAATAATGTCAGCGACACTCCCAGAACGCGTCCGCGGGAGCAAATTATGGAAAAGAGCCTGTTACGTAACTTATAGGTGTTGCCTATCGTCGAGCGTCACCACCGGCTGGTCTGCATCGAGGTGTATTGTTGGTTGTGATGATCTTCTGGGATGGGTAAGGAGCGCGTATCCTCCAATTCAGTAAGCCAATAGTCCGAATAACTGCCAGCGTAAATTACGGCGAGTCAGCGGAAGACAATTACTCTAAACAGCCCATTCTTCGTTGATCACCGACTACAAGGTATCCTTTGCACGGCGCTTTCGTATCACAGTGTGCAGGAACAAAGATGGAGGCTCTCGGCTTCAATGTGAGCTATCATACGATGCGTCCCAGAGAGAGGCTGACCTATTTCTTTCTTTAGATGTCCTCGGGTTACCTCGAGGGTGTGGTTAGAGGGTACAAAGGGGCGTTGCTCACTCAATCCAACTATCACAACTTGACTCAATGCGAGAACCTTGAGGGTAAGTGATGATCATTTAGTGTCGGCTTTGGTTGACAATTCGCAGACTTTCGACTTCAACTCTCTTCTACCGATTATGGCAGTTTCCTGGCCAACGAGCCTCTCCCCTTATCAACTTCCACTATTGCAGACAAGGCTACTGAAAAGCTCGTGGCTGAGTTCCACTACCTTCGAACTAATGCCGTTGAGCCCCTGGCGACTTTTATGGACTACATCACCTATGCGTATATGATTGATAACGTTATCTTGCTTACGCTCGGGACGTTGCATGAGCGAGATACGCATGAGTTGCTGGAAAGATGTCATCCCTTGGGAGTTTTCGACACTATGCCGGCATTGTGTGTAGCCACCAATGTGGAAGAGCTGTATCACAGTGTGCTTGTTGAGACTCCGTTAGGTGAGTATCAGGAATTACCTTCGACATTATTTTATTGACAATATTTCAGCACCCTACTTCCAAGACTGTCTATCAGCACAAGATCTTGATGACCTCAACATTGAGATTATCCGTAACTCCTTGTACAAATCCTACCTGGAAGATTTCCACAAGTTCTGCCAGACTCTTCCGGCTCCCACTTCTGAGATCATGTCCCGCATCCTTGCTTTTGAAGCCGATCGACGGACACTCAACATTACCATTAACTCCTTTGGTACCGAGCTCTCCAAAGAGCAGCGAGCGAGGCTGTTCCCCTCTATTGGCCGCCTCTTTCCCGAAGGGAACAATGCGCTTGCCAGAGCGGATGACATCGATGCAGTAGTAGCTGCCGTCGACCATATTGCCGAGTACAAAGCCTTCTTTGACAAGGCGGGTGTCACTTCTGGCGGTGGTGCCGGTACGGATGAGGCGAGTTCGAGCTTGGAAGACGAGTTCTTCAAACATGATGTGAATTTGAACAAGCAGAGCTTCTTACAGCAATTCCAGTACGCTGTGTTCTACAGCTTCGTGAAGCTCAAAGAGCAGGAAGTGAGGAATTTGACATGGATTGCGGAGTGCATCGCACAAGATGCGAAGGATCGTGTGAATGACTATATACCAGTGTTCTAGAAAGTTTTAAAGGATTATACATGTACTTGTTCGATTTCAGCTCATGTTACATGGCTTAATCGTACAACATTTATGGATAGAATACTGCCAATCGACAACACAGATATCCTCTTATTTACGCCTCTCTTCCCCGACTGCAACATTATTACAATGCAGCTTTCATCGCCTACGCAAACTCTCTCATCTGTCGTCATAGATGAATTGCCCAACCCACAGGTCGCAGCAAATACGAGTATTAATCATGTTCCTTCCTGATACACTGCGACCTTATATAGCATAGTGCTCCTGAGAAGGGACGTTGTTTGTAATCCGGCGGAAAGAAGCCTAAATATGTAGTGGGAAGTTTGTGAAATAACTATATTAAATGCTGGGACTTTTTTGCATTTTCAGTTCACCCAATAGACCTTATAGTATAGGACAGTTTCAATATCGTAGTCGTATGAAAGAAACGGTCTGTATTTGTGTCTCGAGACTGAAATGAAAGGAACTGGTGGCACGAAATCGATGCACTTCCCAGGCTTGCAAAAAGGAGCGGAATCCTCCATCTTCTGAAATACTCTGGTCAGCTTAGGCATGACAGTTGATGTATGACCCGTCTCTCGACTTCTTTTTCTCTTGGGGGCCTTTCCGCCCATGATTGAAAGATTTGGTGGATAGCGAACGACAATGCTGTCTGTTGCCAAAGAGCAAGGGTTGCAATAAACGAGAACTGAAGCTGAAGCCTTATTAGAGGGAGGCGTAGATATGGATATCGCACGGATTGCCTGATAATTGGTATTACCCCATTCTATCGATCGATAGCCTAGATTCATATCTTTTCCTAGCAATGCTACTACTTTTATCGACCTTGCATGTTCTCCCAGATATGCTCCATAAATTGTCCTCCTTCTTTCCCTTGTTTGTGATACTAGCTTTAAGTGCATGTGTCTTAGGGTATGTTGAAGGGCTATACTGATGCTGCCTGATCTAAATCAAAGATTGGCCTTCCTTTGAGGAGCCTCTTCAAACCTGACACACTTGGCGGATGTCCATCGCTTTTTGTTTTTGGTTGGTGGCAGATTGCTGGGATGTTCTGGGTTGCCGAGCTGGTCGTTGAGACATGGCGATAATTCTTTGATCGCGTGGTGGCTGCAGTCTCGTTGACCGGCAACTCCTAAATCCTAGTTACTATGGCGTAGTGTTAGGGCGCGTAGTAAGTGGCTGCAATGATGGGAGTGAATATGGCGCTGTAGATTAGGGTCATAGCGGGCGTGGAGCTGCAATGGCGACTGCTATGCATAGGCCGGTAAGTATCTGGGGCAGCTGGGACTGCTAGGACTGAGTAAGAGAATGTGTCGACAGATACTCATTATCAACTACGTGAGACTGACGCGCTTCATCCTCTGATCAGGCCTTTGCCGGCAGCGCCCTGTACTAACACAGAATTGGAAAATGTCATTCATTGATACATGGAGAAAAGTGTCCTTCATCCTCTTCAACACAGACCGTCAGCCACACTGTACTGTATATACATGCGTCCCCCGACTTACTGCGAGAACATATGCAAATCTATCGGTCTATACACTACACACCCGCTTGACAGACACACCATTCATCGTCTTCTCCTTGCTTGATTAGGATTCTTACGCCCGTGACCAACCGAAGGCATGTTATGTCCACCAGAGCGACCCTTTCCGGACATACCTACTGTGATCATCTCTGGCAACCACTATACGAGGTGTAAGCTCCAGGCAAAGGCGGGACAAGAACGATGACACTCACGTCAGGGTCATTCCAACCTTCCAAAGTACCCTTAGCCGCCTTTCGTTCCTCTTTCTCCTTCTTGATTCTATCCCCCCTCACTGCATCCTGCCATTCCCTCTGATCTTCTCTCAAAATTAAGCCGCTTCCCCCCTTTTGCTGACCCTTGGCTCGGCCCATCTTAGGGTCCGGGATAGAATAGATGGTACCTCTAGTGCGGTATTGGAAGTTTTGCTTGAGATGCACTCTTTGTTCACCAGTTTTAGCGGACGTTGAGACGGAGGTGCGGAGAAGCGTAGCGTTGCCGCATGATGGACAGAACCGTTTGCTAGGATCCTTGCAAACCCTACCACGGAATCAGATATGTTTAACATAAAGCAAGATTACTAACTCACTTGAAACAAGCATGGCATCTTAATACCCAGCTCTTCACCTTTCCAATCTTTTTACCGCCTTCGCCAACCAATCCCAATCGCATTCCCAACAGTATATTCTGCACGGCATAATCACCGGTCATACATGCAACGGCCGGAGGTTTGGCTGTTGATCCAGAAGGAGTGATAAGACCCAGATCTCGAGACCGATGGGTGCTAAGATTTGTGGGGTTGATCCATTCGCCCTCGGATTCAGGATCCTCTGCATGGGCAGGAGTGGGGACTGAGGTTTGGGTTTGGGATCCATTGGTGGTGGAAACATCGATTACTGAAAGCTCGGTTTCGGTCGAAGGTTCAATAGTAATTTGGCTCAAAGAGTGAATCGCCCTTTCCACTCCGATATCCTTCTCCTCGGGTTTTCCTTCCTTCTCGCTTTTGTTCTCTTGGATCTCCTCATCTCTCTTTTCCGCCTGCTTGGCTGAGTTCTTCTCCTTCCCCTTGACACTAGGCTTCTTCGTTTGTGGAGGCTCGGTCCTAATCTTCTTGTCGCCGTTCATCATCACTTCATACTGGTAAGTCAGAGCGGCAACGGACAAATCAGTCTGTGAAAGCACCGCAAAGTCACCAGTCTTCTTCGCAAAAGCAGTGACTGTATGTTCGTCAGCACATAGTAAATCATGAATAATCGACGATGTACCCACCCTGAGCCATGGCTTCAGCAGTAGGAGACTCGACCTTGACATTGACCCCAGTCAACGCAAGCCTCTCCCAATGCTCCCTAGCTTTAGGATCTCTCAGTTCCGCAAGAACCATCGGGGTCGTATGGAAGCTCGTAGCGAGATGACGAAGCGGCGTCAAAGATAACAGAGGCCCTGCATCAAGAATCAAATGCTGAATGACTTTTCGGTCTTCACCAGAAACGGGGGTCTCGATGGTGGAAGTAGACGCCTGCGCAAGAGCTTCGACTGGAGATTCTAGCTCTTGAGACTCTTCAGGGGCAGAAGCCAGTAATGGCTCAGAAGCTTCGGGGGAAACTTGTTGGGAGGCAGCCATTGAGATTACCTTAGGGGTGTCCGCTGTGGGTTTTGCGATGGCGCTGTATGAGAGAACCATTTTACTGGATTTTAGACGAAAGAGTTGTTGTAAACATCTTTCTCGGCGGCCAAAAAAGCAAGAGGACATGAAAAGTGGAGTGAAATCTTTTTCTGGGCGTGATTACCTAGAATCTGGCCCAATCCCAGAACTAAGTTGGGATATCGTGGGATGTTTTGCGGGGATTCTCGCCCGAAAAGAAGGAAACCCGAGTCGGCCGATTGGTGCCGAAACGTAGTCCACGGTTTGGAGAAAGTGACTCAAAGCTCTGACTCAGTCCAGGTTGTCTTCCATTTTATATCCATCTCAAATCATACTTAACAAAATGGCCGACAAGACGTGGGTGCTCTAAAAACTTAATCAGGGCAGAGCTGACATCACGCAGCTTTAAGATCACTGTTCTCCCTGGTGACGGTATCGGTACGCGCTCGCAAGGTTCAGCCGTTCTCAAGGATGAGTGCTGATAACCAGATAGGCCCCGAGGTTGTTGCCGAAGCTGTCCGAGTCCTCGAGACTATTGTCAACCATTCTGATCTCAAGCTTGATCTCAAGTCTTACGATTTTGGTGGTGCCGCCATTGATAACCATGGCGTGCCCCTTCCTGACGAGACCCTCAAGGCTTGTAAAGAGGCTGATGCTGTTTTGATGGGTGCGTGTAGCTTCCTAGGTTCAATTAGAATTAATGGCTGAACTGCATGAAAAGGATCCGTCGGTGGTCCCAAGTGGGGTGTTGGTCCTGTCCGTCCGGAGCAGGGTATCCTTAAGCTCCGAAAGGAGCTTGGCCTTTATGCCAACATCCGTCCCGCCAACTTTGCTTCTGAGAGCTTGCTCAAGCAGTCTCCATTGAAGGAAGACACTGCAAGGGGTACAGACATTATTGTCCTCCGTGAGCTTATCGGTGGTATCTGTGAGTATCTGAATGCGCCAAATTTGGAGAGCGGCACCCACTGACACTTCTACAGACTTTGGCGAGCGGCAAGAGACTAATAACGAGGGTGTCGCCTGGGACCAATGTATTTACTCCAAGCCTGAAATTGAACGTATTACTAGAGTCGCTGCTCAGATCGCTCTGGCTGCCGAACCTCCTCTCCCCATCACTTCAGTCGACAAGGCCAATGTTCTTGCTACTTCCCGACTCTGGCGAAAGACAGTTACTGAACTCATGGCCAAGGAGTATCCTCAGCTCAAAGTTGAGCACCAGCTCGTCGACTCTGCCGCTATGATCATGATCGCCAACCCCAGAAAGCTTAACGGTGTACTCTTGACTGAGAATATGTTTGGTGACATGTGAGTTCTGTCTATGATTACCAAGTATCGATGTTGAGTTTGTGTAGTCTTTCCGACGAAAGCTCCGTCATCCCTGGCTCCCTTGGTCTCCTCCCTTCTGCGTCTCTCGCCGGTGCCCCCGACCCGAAATCTACTACCATGGGTCTTTATGAGCCGTACTTCCACTTCTCTCTTCCTTACATATCCCAACTGACCATTCTGCAGTATCCACGGTTCCGCTCCTGACATTGCCGGTCAAGGCATCGCCAACCCCATCGGTACTATTCTCTCCGCCGCCATGATGCTCCGGTACTCTCTCGGTAAGGGCAAAGAAGCCGCCCTCATCGAGCATGCTGTGAAGAAGGTTCTTGACAGCGACGAATCCGGCGGTTTCTACTATCGAACAAAGGACTTGGGTGGGCAGAGGAGCACGAAGGAGGTGGGTGATAAGGTTGTTGAGGTGTTGAAGGGTCTTTTGGGCGCTTAAAATAACAGGCGGCGAGTTGTGCATTAACGATAGCATATGCATATAACTGTGAATCTGCATTATGTTCTCTTGTCATTACCTTGTACTTGATATCATAAAATTAATCCAATTATAGCTTCATAGAAAAGCCGGTTAAGAGCGGTAAGTCCCTTACATCAAATAAAAGTCTCCGTTGCGTCGGCAAAATGCGAAGAACCGAGATAGGAGAATAGAGCTATCGCGAAATCTTGATTCACATAAAACAGCATTATCGTCAGGTAAATTCTTTTCCCCCTTTTCTCTACGTATTGTTGCGCATATAAGAAGTTTTTGATTATTACCCAACATGACCTGTACGATCCATCCTACTCTTCCAGACACGGATACGCATAAGGATTACGCCCGATTTTACTTTGATACGACCAATTTGCCCGATAAACGTATCGTCGGTCTATTGGCATGCCAGCGTGAGTTCAGTCCGAGGTCTCTTGTAAGCAGATTGCGCTTGCTGAATGACAATGAATAGGTGACCCACTTCTCCGCATTCTTCGGACAAAAGTGCATGCTGCTCGGGAGGCCAACATAACCTCACCTCCACCTCCCAAGGGCAAGGCGAAGCAAAAGAAGGGTGCTGTTTTTGCTTCCGAACAGAATGTAGCTTTAAAAGAAGAGAGCAAGGGTAAGCTGTGGGAGGTTGAGCTGCTCGACACTGTCATATTTCCCGAAGGTATGCCCAAGCTCTACAACGCGAATAGTAAGGTTTGAACTCAGCTGAGGTCTTGCAGGAGGAGGTCAACCTTCAGACACCGGTGTCATGCGCCTTTTAGATCCTAATGGGGATGTCACCCACACATTTCCCATTGAAATGTGTTTGCGTCGCAAGCTCGACAGCGTTCACCTTATCAGGATCCCTTCTGGTATAGAAATAGATTTGCAGGAAGGCAGGGAGGTCGAGATCGAAGCCGATTGGGATAGGAGAATGGATCAAGTGGGTATTACAAGATAGGGAATGGAATGGCACCCTTGACGATCTTGATAGATGTCTATTCACACCTCGCAACACCTTTTGTCTGCCATCCTTGACGCCCATCTCTCACTCCCCACTCTCTCTTGGTCAATGCAACCCTACCCATCCACTGAACCGGCTTACGTTGAGCTGCCCCGAGCGCTTACCCCCGACGAAGCAGTGGAGATTGAGCGTCTCTGTGGAGAAGCCATCAAGCAATGCAAAAAAGTTTGGGTGGAATTTACTATTCAAGGTGACGATGTTGGAAAGGAACATATTGGCCAGGAGTCAGTCGGTACAAGAGAGATGAGAGGCTTGCCCATGGATTACGACGGTGTACGTGCGCACAGGACGTTCTCAAAAATACTCCGGCGAGTTACTAATTATGTCTCTGATAGGGCGTCATTCGATATATCAACATTCAGGACACTGACCGTAACGCCTGTTGCGGTACTCAGTCACCAAATACATCTCTTCTATCTCCCCTACATGTCATTCCCCCTGCTCTTTCCAACTCATTGAAGTCATCGCCAACTAAGCTTTATTTCTTGTCTGGTCCGCGAGCCATCCTCGCTTTGCAACAGGCGTCTCGCACCCTTTCTGCTGCGGCCAAGGCGGTAGGATACGGCAGAACTGACCTGGTGGAGAGGCTCGAGAGAGCAGAAGTAGCCAGGAAGGATACGGCGGACAGCCTTAAAGGCTTGAGGGCAGAGCTTGCCAAGCTCGTCGGCGAACAGGCCATCAAGGCAGGAAAAGAAGGGAATTCAGTTACACTGGTTGAGCGTGAAGAAAAGGGCACTCATGACTTTGATTGGTTGGGTTTGGTAGGCGCAACATACCTTGAGTCGTTTAGCGCCTCTAGGCAGAAAATAGACGGAAAAACGACCTCTAGCCCGCTCATCATCCTAACTTCTTCCATTACTCCTGCCCCTACTACGAGCCAGACACTCCTTCTGATCCAATCAACAGACAATGATCTGGCTAAGTACGTCAATGAGAAAATCAAGACAGCTCTTGCAGGGAGGGTAAAGGGTGGTGGTGCTAGAGGGAGATACATGAGCAAGATTGACGGCAAATGGGGCAAAATAGAAAAAGACGCTTTGGCGAAAGTCATCGACGATCTGACAGCTGACAGGGTCTGATATAGATAGAAACGTAGTGCATTGTATTCCAGCTAGAGAACAAATCAGTAAAAGAAGTGAGGTTAAGAATCAATGCAAGCGCGCGAGTGTTGTGAACGATTAGTAGCCATAGTAAAGGATGTCCACCGGCTAAATCCGATAGCCGAGGTTGTCACGAGACGCCAAACCCATCGCGTGTGTCGATCACATTGTTGTCGTCCTGTTCGGTACCAATTGAATAGCGGTATAGAGAATTGAGGCATGTATAACTTGCTCTTTAAACCATAACCTCATGTTCCCCACCAGAGCGAGGATGATGTTAAGCAACACACACGTCAGCAGCCGTCTTTTGTGCTTCTCGTGTCGTCTGGTGAGCTCGCGCGAAGATGAATCGTTCAAAAAGCACAAGGCTCACACAACGAGTTTTGCAGGGTACTAGGAGACGTTATTCATCTTACAATATAGCTGTCGCTGGCCTGACTGAAGCGCAAGAAGAGGTTTGTCCACTCATCCTTTCTCCCAGGCCTGGGAATAGAATAAGCAATGACGCAGTGGCATCAATCTAGTTCCGAAGTGTCGTTCAGCATTTCGCTCAGAAAGAGATCGCCCCAAGAGCGGCTGAAATCGACAAGACCAACAAGCTTCCACAAGTATGTATATCATTGCAAGATTAACAACATCACTAACATCGAGAAGGACATATTTCCAAAACTCGGCGAAATGGGCTTGCTCGGCGTGACAGTACCTGAGAGATGGGGAGGACTAGGGCTGGGCTATTTGGAGCATACTATTGCCATGGAAGGTAAGAGACTTATATGATCAAGAGGAAGTTCACATGCTGAATTTTATCATAGAGATCAGCCGAGCGTCAGCCAGTGTGGCTCTCAGTTACGGGGTGGGCAATACAAGGTTAGCCTCATTGACAGACAGCTCATACCATTGCTTAGGCACATTCAAACCTCTTAGTTAACCAGCTGGTGAGATGGGGCAGTAGGTATTCTCACCCTCTCTTTCCGTCTCGTGCTAATTTATTCGACTTCAGCTGAGGAGCAATTGAGCAAGTACCTTCCACCCCTTCTTACTGGCGAGCACATCGGGTCCTTGGCTATGTCGGAGCCCAATGCCGGGTCGGACGTAGTGTCCATGCGCACCAATGTAACCAGGGCTGATAAAGGAGAAGGCTGGATTATGAATGGCAGTAAATGCTGGTAAGTGACCTCGTCCCACCAGTTCTTTGTACAAGGAGAGATGAACTCACGCCAATAAAACAGGATCACTAACGCCCCAGTCTCGTCCACGTTCCTCATTTATGCCAAGTCAGACACCAATGTGGCCCCTTCCAAAGGGATGAGTGCTTTTCTGGTAGAGAAGGGCTGGAAAGGATTTGAAGTAGGCGAAGGCTTGGACAAATTTGGAGTAAGCCTAAAAATAAGACTGGAGGGATGTTTTATTGATTGGGCTACCAGATGCGTGGATCTCCCACGGCAGAGCTGTTTTTTGACAATGTCAAGATCCCAGAGGGTAGGACTTGCATGGGCGTGGAAGGTTAATCCAGCTGATCAGAGACAGAAAACGTGCTAGGTAAAGTGGGACATGGGGCTTCAGTATTAATGTCTGGGCTTGACCTTGAGCGATTGGTGTTAAGTGGCGGGCCGTTGGGGTTAGTTCTCCCCTTCATTGTACAAAAAGGTCAGCAAATGATTGACGATGAACCTAAGCATCATGCAAGCTGCCCTAGACATGGCTCTAGAATATACTCACGAGAGAAAACAATTTGGTAAACAGATAGGAACGTTCCAGTTGATGCAAGGGAAGCTCGCTGGTAGGTCTTGTCGCTCAAAAGATGTTTTCCTGGGTGGCGCTGATGCACTCAAGTGTAGATATGTACACCAAACTGAGTGCCTCTCGTGCGTATGTATACGCCGTTGCTCGAGCTTGCGATGCAGGGAAAATTTCTCGCCGAGTGAGTGAACTATATCAATCAACCTTGGCAGCCGTGGATGGCTGTATCCTTGGTCTTTGACTATCAATCTGTCATTCGGAGACGGATATCGGATTATTACTGTTGTATACATCTTGTCGGCTACTGTACCATAGATCTCGTCTAGAATCATAGCCACGCCATTCTAGGTGTATAATATTCTTCTGTATGGCTATTTCCCAGCTCAAAGAGTCTAGAGACAAGACGGAAATGGAGAGTACTGAGGGTTCTAGTAGTAGAGAAATTATTCGGAAATCAATGGCTGACGAGCACGTCAGGATTGCGCTGGCGCTATTCTTTATTCTTCGGATCGAGCTGTTGAAGTAGCTATCGAAGCACAACAATGCCTGGTAAGTGCATGATAAAACTCCGAATTTCCTTTTACCGTTTATCAGGGATCATGGTGCTGACAGCCTCCGAATGAATAGGGAGGCAATGGTTACATCAACGGTGAGTGATAGGTTGTTCAAAAGACATTTCCTCCACTACTTGCTTGTATCCGTTCTGGAAAGTATTCGGAATAGTTTTTATTTTTATTACGCAACGAAGCGCAAATCGTGTCTCATCAAATTCACCTCACCTTGCTGCATACATTTCAAGCCTCTTGCTGACTTTGCACTACCATGTGTTGATGGTCCATGTAGATTATCCCGCGGGCCGTCTTGTACGGGACAGCAGACTATATACAGTCGGTGCCGGAACGCAAGAAATTCGGAGGATGCTGATCGGGAGAGAGTTCAACGAGGCGTTAAGCGGGTTGTAATAAAAGAAGTCGTAATGGGAATATATTTAACAAATGCGTATCAACCGCGGCGTTTAGTGCTGCTTGCTGGCTACCAAAGGGCGGAGCCGACTCGAGGTGAGACGGGACCGTTCATGCCGCGGAAATAGCGTCCGCAATCCGAATATTAATTGCTAACAAACCAAATCGACTGTGTATGTATTCCATTCGGATTAGGATCTTTCAAAAGAGATGATGTGATTATGGAGCTTATGGGGCGCATGTGATCAGACATTTTTGTATAAGCATGCCAATCCTTGGCCTATACAGCTCATTCACCAGTCTCCGTACTGCTCCGAAGACATGCCAAACGTTCCCGTAAACCACCGACCGACGCGATATGTATATGACGCCGTGCGATGAGATTTAGAGTGGCCAAGCTTATAATAAATACCTGCTTTTTAGAGAGCGAGCGGCCCCATTCCAATTTTTCTTCAGTCTCATTGTCTACCATCCTCTCCGCAATTTAGATCTCCCACACAGAACAAACAACAGCAGCATCAGTTCGTTATGAAGGTGAGTGAACAAGGTTTTCAAGGATATTTCAATCTTCATCGAGTTTCCTAACGGTTTGTTTACGGTAGATCGTCAGTCAAGATGATGTCCGTGGCTACAACGATGCTACCATTGTAGGCGGTATCAAGGGCGCCTTTCTCGCCGCCGCTATTTGCATCCCCGGTCATATGTTCCTCATGAAGCGCTCTCCGTATTTCCGAGCTTTGCCCCTACCCTTGAAGGCTCTCGGTCATGTCACCATCACTGTGCCTTGTATCTCTGTCGCCGCCGAAAAGGGTGGTGAGGCATACACGCGATCTCAATACTCTGGTGTTGGTCAGAGGGAAATTGATTGGGAACTTCAACTCCGGAACGAGAAGTGGGAAAAAATGTCCAAACTCGAAAAGGCTGGTGACTGGGCGGCTAGACACAAGTATGGTATCATTGGAGGAGGGTAAGTATTCACAGCGTCGTTTATTTCTGTTGCAGCGCTGACATTACATTAGATGGGCTGCGTCTATGGCATTGGCTTTTGGCATTGTTGCCAGGAATCCTTATCAGTCGACGTCACAAAAGGTTGTTCAGGCTCGTATGTGGGCCCAAGGTGCGCTATGCTTATTAAGGAATTGTTTTTGGAAGACCTTAACTGACAGATTTCTAGGCCTTACCGTTGCCCTTCTTGTCGGTTCTGCCATGGCTACTGGTTTTGATGCCAGCAACAATTCGCCGCCTGTACAGTCTGCCGATCACTCATGGCGCCGCATGCTTGGTGAGTCCCAATTGCTTGAACCGAACCTTACAGAGTTGAAGCTAAGCCTCTCCATTTACTTAGAACACGATGAACACCTAACTCCCGAGGAGCGTGCCCAATTACGAGACACCAGGGACCTCACCACCGCTAAGGAGATTCAGAAGGCAGTTTCCCAGAGGAAAGCTGCCGCTGCTCAAGCCTGAGTACGATTGAGTGGCTATTGACTTTAGAAGGGAGAGTGAGAGCAGACGAGTCAAGAGGAGGCGCGTGTTTCATGTCTTCATATTGTACTATATGTACGTGCAACTTAATCCATCATCAGGCATTATCAGTCATGCATCTTCATGGCATTATACTTTGTGGATTGCTCCCGAAAGCATCCAGTGTCTTCCCAGAGGACGTAAGAGCCTTATTCATGTCTGCCACGATGGCCATCAGATGTCCTTCTGAGTGGACACCCATCACACAGTCAGAGCGTTCCTCTCCAGGGCGTGCATACTCACTCACAAGCTTATCTGTGTATCAACGGCCGATCGCCCGCAATAATCAACAATTGAGTAACGGATAATACTTTTCTCAAAGGCGCCCGTCCACAGTCGGCAAACATACCCACTTTCTTGCACGGCTTGCAGAGCGAGGCCACCACAGAGGACAGTTCGCGTCCATATATAAAGACTGTTCAGACTGATTACAATGACAACCCGCTTATCCCAATAGCACATTCTCATGAGAACAATGTCATCTGGAGCTATCATTTTGATAAATGGCTACCCTGGCGTGGGCAAAGTCAGTATGGCCAAGCAGCTTTCGTGAGATGGTTACCGCATACACATTTGGCACCGATTAAGCTGACTTCAACATATTTAGCAAGCTACTACCAAACTCTCGAGTGTTCGATAACAACTTCATGGGCGACGCCGCACGTCTGTTCGACAAGAGATCTGAGCTCGAAGCATATAATGCTTTGCGTCAGGGAATGGTGAGTAGCACCCTCTAAGGCTCGATCTCTCATTACCTACTTACCTGAATTTGACCTGATAAACATCTTATAACGTATCATCTCTATCAAACTTTCTTCCCTATTTCTTATTCTGGGCTGCCCTGATATGATCCTTTTTGGGACTTGCATCAGCATGATACTATATTTCGCTTCTCGACATCGGCTTCACATACTTCTCAACCGATGGATCCTGACCGAATCTCTACCTGCCTCCTCCGTCGGTCTATAAAACCTTATATCTTACGTTGCCTTCCCCAGCCCTCAGGTATCCTTCTCATCCACATTGTTCTCTCTTGTTCGACCCTTCGACAATCTCAAATGGCTCGTTAACCCAGCAAGAGAAGCAAAGTCAAGGCTGACAGATGAAGGGACTCTAATGGCGCTGAGGATGGAGGAAGAAGTTGGGACATTCTATGGTAGCGTGACAAGGAAAATGTTGGATGGGCTGGGTGGAAAGTACGAGATCAATACCGAGAATGTAGATGTTAGGATAGCGACGGCAATAATTAGGGAATACAAGCTGGACGCTTTGAGACAAGAAGGACGGTGATTGCAGCTGAATAGATTTAGTTAACTTCGAAATGTTCAAGCCACGAAACAATGCATGGTATCTAAAAAGTAAGTAATATACAAACCAATGGTCGAATGCCAACTTCCGTCGTAACGACACGCCCTATGATGCCAGACAAAGTAGAATCCTGTCCCTGTCTCAATTTATCGATTTCAAGACGATTTCCTTCCACCTACATTGCAGACCCGGACAATTTACGCCCTGCCTTTCATCCTCGAAAGGACACCTGGCTGCCTGTTTCTACCATTGCCCATCCTTCCTTGGGCGAAGGGCATTGGCGTAGCGCTATGTCTAGGCTTTCCCTTTTCCTTATGCTTGAACTTTTTCTTTTCCTTCTTACTCATACCAGCCAACGGGTTGGATGGTCGGGCGATAGGGGAGGTGTAGAAAGATGAGGCTTCAACGGGAGCAGCGGCGTGAATGGCGGGTTTAGGTTTATATCCGAATTTGGGGAGTTCGGGCGGCATTTTGTTCTCTTCTTCGTCTGAGAATGACGATTCAGATTCCTTTGGTGAAGATGCATGGGTCTTGTTGTTGACAAAGGTGCTAATTTTCATGCGCGGTGGGTCTTCGGGGTCATAAGTGGGTTTACGCTTGATCGATGACGGTGACTTGTGCGAGCTTGACTCAGCCTCGGACTGACTCTCCGACTCATCATTTCTCATGCCCCTTGCATTTCCGTTGACCAAGCCGTTCACTCTGTCCTTAACCGCGGGCGATTCACACAACCCCTCCTTCCCATTCTCCACGCGAATGTAACTCAATAGATAAGCCGTCTTGTCGTTTAAGACTTGCACCAACTGGACAGGTGACACGTCATCGTCATCCGCATGAAACCATTGGCCGGAAGGACCTCGGACATAGGACGTGTAGTGACCAAAACGAAGCTCAGTACCACGATGGCAGGTGACACCGAATAATCTGTACTTAGTACCGGAAGATCCAGGGTTAACCATATAGGGCGCGATATCAAGAGTTTGTTCAAATTTGATGGGCTGATTAAATTTTTCTGCTCGAGCTCGGCCACTGTAATGATTGTAGTTGACACTGAACCGTTTCAAGTGAAGGGTCAAGATGGGAGGTGCTTGATCAATTTTGAAGCTCTTCGTGGCATTGGCTTTACGTTTGCACCTGTTTGAAGTAAGCTATCCCTCTTTTGAACACAACTGATAAAACCCACCTTTCACAATGATACTTGTTGTCTCCCTCGAGCTTGTCTTCCTTGGTGAAGCCGGCCAACATACCAAGTACGCTTTTCTTGCCCTGCTTGTTCACATCCAAACTCAAATCTAAGAAGGAATCAAAGGTATCTGACGGGTTGTTACATCGCGAACAAACAACACGTGAGCGCACACGGCCGCCCCAGATCCGGTAAACCCAAGAGGTGTGTTTGATCTTTTCAGGAATATCCCTAGATGTTTTATGAGCAAAGTTCTGCTGATGGTAATGAAGGACAGACTTGGGCAGCTTGGCCAATGCAGTGTTCTGCAGGGCGTCGGTGACAAATCGGAAGAACTCATGGGTGTCTTCCTGCCTGTTCTTGCTGAAGCCCTTCTTGATCTCTACTAAATTAAGCCCATGATACAGCAGGTTGGACTCCGATGACTTACGCGACAAGCTTCTGTGGATTCCTGGCGCATAGGCCTTTCGTCCAGACCAGTGTGATCCTTCAGCCATGTGTTTAAGAGAACATAGCATGCAGAAATTCTTCTTTTTAATTTGTGAGCCTACAGATGAAGTCAGTCAAGGACTGGAGAAGCTATAAACCATTGAGCACCCACAGCTTCCTTCATCATGGGTCAAAGCGATTCTCAATACCGGCGGGGTATGAAGTAGGACCTGCAAGGTGGCATTGGCATAGCATGCCATCGAAGGATTATGCAGTCCAGCTGCACGCTTAGCGGTGGCAATTGCTTCTGGCCAAGAAAGGTCAAATGTTGATGGGAAGAGACCTTGAGTATCCTTGCCTTCATTTGTATCAGGGATTTGAGCTTTCGCTGGTGAAGGCGGAGTTACTAATTGATTTGTGAACTCCAGATTCACCCTTTGAGGGTCCTTTGCATTGCCATTAAACTGTTTCTGCGACTTATCCTTCGCCGCCGGTCCCCTTTCTGCGTCATCCTTCACCTCATCTTCTACATTTTTCAGCGGTCTTTTGGCAAGTCTGGGAGATTCTGGCTCTGAAACAACCTCCTTCATGCCCGCCTCGAACCCCAGACCCTTTTTATTGACAGGAGCTCCGAATTTGAGCGGATTGGAAAGCATCTCGTGAATAAGTCCCGTGTCGTGCAGGGACGACTGGAAGAGGAAGGGAGAGGCAGTAGTCATTCTCGAGGGAGATTTTGGGTGTAGGTGGGTGAAGAAGCGGCGAGTGGATAGCGTGGGAGCAGTGGCGATTGCAGATCCCGGAAGAAGGCGGCCACTGATCTGAGAGACGATTCCAAGGCCCCTCGTCGTTGACTTTACCATTTCCCAGCTCGCCACAAAAAAATCACATCAATTTATCGTTACGTAATGAACGCGTCAATGACGTTTATACGTTCATGTAAACGCGCGTCAAGTTTTCTTGTCACCCACGCACCTCCGTCTCGTTCGTTGATCTTTGGAAAAGAGTAATACAACTGACTATTTTGTAAGTCATGTGGACTTGTTTCCTTCTCGCTTGGACGGACTGGTACGAGGGTTATAAATGGATGTGCTTTTATTTATATTAAACCAATTACAAAGCGAACTAATTGCCCAGTATAAACTTGTTGGATGAATGAATGAAGGACGAGCGTAGTAGACTCCTCTTGCTGTTGAGCGATCGGCAACGATTCATACAATGATAAGGCTGTATCTGAAATCATCTAGGACACATGGCCATCATTTAAGTTAGCATAATCTTGACCTCTTACCCACTATCAGCAGGTCGTCTTCTTCAATGAATACAATTTGTACCACCGACCGTTAGTTGATGTTATTGCCCAAGTCTTCTTCTTTACGAGAGCGGAGTCAAAGAAGATACAAAAAATCAAACAGCAGCGTATCGTCTATTTACTTCTTCATATTTACTTAGATCAAAAGCTGCGTCACGGACGCCCAGTTCGGGGATATCTGATAAAGAGCATTTGATATTATTATTTATTAAGGATTGTGAAGAAGTGCAACATCCCATCGATAGTCGGCCGATAGTCATCCTCCTCACCGTACCTTAAATTACTGCGGCGAAATGCTACCCATTTTTTTTTAATTTAGTTGCATTTTCTCAAGTCATGATACGGCGACTTTTCAGCAGAATGGAGAACAGAAAAAGAGGTTGAATTTCTTCCCCTTATTAGTTGCGCAGCTCGCACTTCCAGCGGTGCGTTGTGCAGTCGTTGTGCTTCGCCCCGCTCCCTTCCGTTATTATTAACCTATTGCTCATATTCAAAGTCAATGATTATATATTGGCAAGAATGCTAATAGTGCTTGTTGAGGTATGGTGCACCTGGGATAGGCACTGAAGATGGTCAGAATGAAGGCAGTAGAATGAATGTATCGACGAAGCTGTAGTATTATCTTGGTGGTTGAGTTTTGCTAAGTGGGCAGAAAAGCGCTTACGTAACGTTGAATGTCATTACGCAATATGCCTCTTTGCCCATGCTTGGCAAAACCCCGGCAAGGGCTTTTTTGGCTTTTGCCCGGGCGGAATGGCCAAAGTTAGTCGACTTTGCCCATAACTCTATCTTTCTGCAGCCTTGCCTAGCTAGATCTCATCTTCTTTGGATCTTTAAAAAACCGATCTATGAAGATTAATTCACCGCCTAAGGCGTCAGTTAGTCATGCGCCTGTAACTTCTAAGCAATTGCGTCGATTAGGTTTTGGTAACTAGCCGCTTTCCTCCTAAAACGGAAGACGAAAACAAGTGTCAGTGATCGTCATGTCATCGGCCGTATTTGGCTCCTCGCTCATCCTGGGGGACCCTATCTCCAAGACCCGACAAGCATACCGATTGGATCACGGCGTACGGGAATGACCAAAGGCAGCAAACGAGAGCAGAGTACGCGCTTATATACAACTACTAGTTGGAAGGCGACCAAAGCATTTGACTGTGCATTCGACTGCGTGGTGGTCCCACTTATAATTCGTTTCTTCCCGCATCGTCTTTTATTTTACTCCTATCCCCATCCCCAATCCTATTTTATCTCTTTTTGGTTTCACGTAAATTGCTACTTGAAGTCAAGCATGTCAACCCTTCCTCTCTATCACTCCGTCCCAACGGACGAGAAACGCTCAATACCTTCAACTTTTGTAACCAGGGAGTTTGACCCTCGTTGCATTCATCCCGCCGCGGTTGGCTCTGAATACCTTCATACTGGCGCTCCCCACTTTGACCCCCGCTACATTCATCCCGCCGCGATTGGCTCTGAATACTTTTATATTGGCGCTCCCCGCAACGCCTATCAAGTCACTAAGGACAAGTACGCTGGCTTGTCCAAGGTAAAGAAAGCTCTTGTCGCTCTTGCCGTTGTTTGGTTCGCTCTTGCCATCGGCCACCAGGCTGCGCGTCTTGTTGGCGGCAAATGCCACCATCACGCTCATCATGCTGCCGCCGAATTTGGCGTGAAGCAATGGGAGAAGGACCACTCTTCTCATCGATTCGGTAGCCCTGTCTTCCTCGGTGATGGCCCTCATGGCTGTCATGGTGGCCCTAAAGACCGTGCTTCGGAAGAGGTCAGTTTCTTCCCGACATTGGAGCGTTGATTGATAATGATACACTGACACTGCGCCCGCAGCTTTCTTCTGTTGCCACAGTCTACCAGTCAATCAACGTTATCGGGAACGACGATGCTACCAAGATTCTCTCCGCCAATGCATCTTTCCCCCTCAAACTTGGCCATGGCAAGCACTTCGATCTCAATTTCCAAGGTGAAGGTAACGTTATCATCTCGAAGGCTGAGGAGGGGTCTGAAGACTCCACTGTCAACGTTCTTGTTGAGTCTACTTGGTCCAGTGAGGAGGATGACGGGGTCAAGATGATGTCTGGAAAACATTCTCATGCTCTCTCTGTTGTTGTAAGTTGTTGGGCACGTACATATCGCGACGTTATTGATCATGTCGCAGTCGTCTGAATCCTCGTCCCATATCGTCCACCTTGTTCTTCCTGCCAACACGAAGCGTCTTCCTTCCATCTCCATCTTTTCTACCAAGGACCTTAAGCTTGACATCCATCCATCTGTTCAAGACATTCACGTTGGCAAGCTCTCTGTCAAGTCCGAGAGCGGTGATATCAAGCTTCCTACCCTTGCTGTCAAGAAACTCGTGGCTGAGACCATAACTGGTGATGTCGGTGGTAACTTCAGCGTCAGCAACTCTTTCGTTGTAAAGACAGTCACGTGAGTAGTTTGATCGACTGCAATGCGTAGCCTTGCTGATGATGGCAACAGCGGTAACATTAACGCCACTGTTAACGTCGTTCCTCACTCCCACCTTGGTGACGAGCCTAACTTCCATGACTTTGATGCCGAGCACGAGCACAAGAGGCTTCACAGCCTTCATGGAGAACACAAGCGCAAGAAGAAGCACTCTGGAAGGCGTTTACACCCGGAAGAAGAGCGACCTTCCAAGTGGCCTCTTAATCTTTTCAAGTCTAAAAAAGAGAATGATGAGCCTGAACATGCTCCCCTTCCTCCTGTCTTTATCGGCGCTTTCTCTACCTCTGGTCACATCTTTCTCGAGATCTTCGGTCCTAACATCTCTACTGAGACTAATGTTTTCTCCCATACCGGTGACGTCAATATTCACCATGACAGTTCATTCCATGGTTTGTACGAGGTCGGCAGCTTAAAGGGCTCCTACGATGTTATTATCAGGGAGGGCAGGGAGCGTCAAGTCCTGGAGGAGTATATCACTGAGGAGGGAGGCAAACAGAAGGGTCTTGCCTTCATTTCCAAGCACAACAAGACTGAGGACTCACACAAGAAGAGGCACTTCCGCAATGCCGACAGCTTTGATGATGAGTTCCCTCCTCCTCCTGGTAAGGGCCATGGCTCTGGTGGTCCCAACCTCCCCCATGGTCCTCCTCCTGGGGTTTTCTCTGTCCCCGGTCACTCAGAAGTCTTCGCCCACACTGAAGTTGGCAACGTCAAGATTGTCCTCTAATCAGTTTCTACGAACAATCTAATGTAGCGGACTGGGAGTACGAGAGCTGTTTTTTTGAAGTCTATCGAGTCACTCGGTATCTTCTTATACGAAGTATAAAAGGGCTCGGATGAGTATGGAGTTGTTAGAAACCTGATTAATAATAAGAAGTTATAGTATATTCATTTTGAATTTACTATTTCTTTATGTTTCTCTTAATCGTGTAAGAAGTTCGTTCGTTGATGAAAGGGTTTGCTTTAATATTAGTAGTATCATTTTTCACTCCCGCAGATCAAGAGGAGCTAACTGACTTGCATGAAACAACACATAAGCGGGCTGCGTACTGACATATGGCTCTACTGACAGCAGTTGAAGTGTGAGTCTCTGATTATTAGTTAGCTTCATGCAGGAAGTAATAAAATCAGCAATTGGCCCCCATAATAGCGTGTCATTATCTGGCGCTATCACAGCGGGGAGTTCTTCCTGGCGAATGCTCGTCCGACAGTGCGACGGACAACGGCTCTGGTGTCGGGAGCATAGTCCCATTGTTATATTATTTATGTAAATGCTTTTGTTTTCATTGCTGTCATGCTAATCGGCCGTGTTGCTCTACAATGAACCGGGTACATAAATGCCGTTGATCTCTTTTCTTTATTGGGTTGTGATGGTTGTTGCTCGAGTCGCTGTGTGTTGGGCGCTCATTGGATTGGATTATTTGGCAGTTGATATTTGATGCCTGGTATTGCATTACACTGTATGGGTGCAATAACTAGCTGTCAGCAAGAAGCATCGAAAATAAATGACAAGTTTTCGCTCTTCTTCTCTATTTTGGTTGCGGTGATGGGCACAAAAGTGCAGTAATATCGTAGGATGGGAGCTCCTGCATGGTGGACAGACAGCAAATGGAGGGCCAATTGTTGAAATGTTTGCTATCTTCATCCTTTGACATACAGCCACAAAACTATTGATGGGAGATAAGGAACTCGGCTTTCCTGGTAATAAGGGCCTGCCCGAGTTGCTGCTGTTGAAAAAGCTTCTGAATTCCAAGCAATTTCAGGTCCCGTCTTCCGAGTGCATAACGAAGACCTTCTCGGGTCTTCGCTGGGAAGATCTGCCGGCGTGATCTGCTCGGCAATTGGCATAGAAGTAGAAGAAGAGGCGTGCAGTACAGACGACCTTTGTCATCAACAAATGATGGGAAGCTTACCCGCGGGGCATGGCAGCCATCATGAGAAGATTAGCGACCAGATAATTAAGCGTTGTTGCGGGCGGATAGTCTATTAAAAAACTGGAAAAGAACGAACAAGCCATCTCGTAGTACCAAGCATAGTACACCGACGTATTTTACTAACAGCCATCTTCCAAAAACCGGTCTAAGGAGCCGTGCAACGCAGGAAATAGCGGCCGTAAGAAAAAAGTGCCACATCGATTACTAACCGGGTCAATCACCCCATCTAAAATCTAATTATTTTCGAATCTGGTCCCGGATGCCGGCCTGGACCGAGCCAATCAAAAGCTGTCTTTTCGGGGGCAGTGTCCCGATTGGTAATTTGCGAGTCACTTTTTTGCTGCGTCTGTCGGCCGCGTCGGCATTATGGTGGCGGCGCTTCGTTGTGGCA